>NC_088418.1:16252266-16259766 GCF_034236695.1 Oncorhynchus nerka
ATTACCATTAAAACTTAAAATGAGAGAGAGAGAGAGAGAGAGAGACAGAGAGAGAGAGAGAGACAGAGAGAGAGAGAGAGAGACAGAGGGAGAGATGAGAGAGACAGAGAGAAAGAGAGAGAGAGACAGAGGGAGAGATGAGAGAGACAGAGAGAAAGAGAGAGAGAGAGACAGAGGGAGAGATGAGAGAGACAGAGAGAAAGAGAGAGAGAGAGAGAGACAGAGGGAGAGACAGAGAGAAAGAGAGAGAGAGAGAGAGAGAGAGAGAGAGAGACAGAGACAGAGAGAGACAGAGACAGAGACAGAGAGAGAGAGAGAGAGAGAGAGAGAGAGAGAGAGAGACAGAGGGAGAGATGAGAGAGACAGAGAGAGACAGAAAGAGAGAGAGAGAGACAGAGGGAGAGATGAGAGAGACAGAGGGAGAGACAGAGACAGAGAGAGAGAGAGACAGAGGGAGAGATGAGAGAGACAGAGGGAGAGACAGAGACAGAGAGAGACAGAAAGAGAGAGAGAGACAGAGGGAGAGATGAGAGAGACAGAGGGAGAGACAGAGACAGAGAGAGAGAGAGACAGAGGGAGAGATGAGAGAGACAGAGGGAGAGACAGAGACAGAGAGAGACAGAGAGAGACAGAGGGAGAGATGAGAGAGACAGAGGGAGAGACAGAGACAGAGAGAGAGAGAGAGAGAGGGAGAGACAGAGAGAGACAGAGAGAGACAGAGGGAGACAGAGGGAGAGATGAGAGAGACAGAGGGAGAGACAGAGACAGAGAGAGACAGAGAGAGAGAGAGAGTGAGAGACAGACTTGTTCCATATTTTGCTACGTTACAGCCTTATTCTAAAATGGATTAAATAAAACATTTTCCTGATCAATCTACACACAATACCCCAAAGTCAAAGGGTCTGAATACATTTCGAATGGACTGTAACTACAGTCTCCAAACCAACGTGGAATTCCATCAGTTCTACCTGACCACATTTCCATCTACAGGGCCTTCAGAAAGTATTCACACCCCTGGACTTTTTCCACATTTTGTTGTGTTACAGCCTGAATTTAAAATATATTACATTTACATTTTGTGTCACTGGCCTACACACAATACCCCATAATGTCAAAGTGGAATTATGTTTTTAGAAATGTTTACAAATTCATTAAAAAAATTAAGCTGATATATCTTGAGTCTATAAGTATTCAAAAACTTTGTTATGGCCAGCCTAAATAAGTTCAGGAGTAAATGTGCTTAACAAGTCACATAATATGTTACATGGACTCACTGTCTGCAATAATAGTGTTTACAATGATTTTTGAATGACTACCTCATCTCTTCAACTGTTCTGCCTTATTATTATTCGGTCATTTATGAACATTTGAACATCTTGGCCATGTTCTGTTATAATCTCCACCCGGCACAGCCAGAAGAGGACTGGCCACCCCACATAGCCTGGTTCCTCTCTAGGTTTCTTCCTAGGTTTTGGCCTTTCTAGGGAGTTTTTCCTAGCCACCGTGCTTCTACACCTGCATTGCTTGCTGTTTGGGGTTTTAGGCTGGGTTTCTGTACAGCACTTTGAGATATCAGCTGATGTACGAAGGGCTATATAAATACATTTGATTTGATTAGATTTGATCTCTTTACCCCACACATACAATTATCTGCTTTAGGTCCCTCAGTTGAGTAGTGAATTTCAAACACAGATTCAACCACAAAGACAAGGGAGGTTTTCCAATGCCTTGCAAAGAAGGGCACCTATTGGTAGATGGAAAAAAAATAAAAACAGACATTGAATGTCAATTTGAGAATGATGAAGTTATTAATTACACTTTGGATGGTGTATCAATACACCCAGGCACTACAAAGATACAGGCGTCCTTCCTAGCTCAGTTGCCGGAGAGGAAGGAAACTGCTCATGGATTTCACCGAGGCCAATGGTGACTTTAAAACAGTTACAGAGTTTAATGGCTGTCCTGAAAAGAAAGCGGTATGTTTTGGCCATATCCAACATAAGACATCACTCTGGATATTTTCAAGCATGGTGGTGGCTGCATCATGTTATGGGTCTGCTTTCCACCAGACACTGGGAGACAAATTCACATTTCAGCAGGACAATAACGTAAAACACAAGGCCAAATAAACACTGGAGTTGCTTACCAAGACAACGTTGAATGTTCCTGAGTTGCCTAGTTACAGTTTTTACTTAAATCGGATTGAAAATCTATGGCAAAAATGTCTGTCTATCAATGATCACCCACCCCCGCGTCTTCATTTCAGTAATTTAGCAGACGCTCAGCCACGTCTTCATTTCAGTCACTTAGCAGACGCTCAGCCGCGTCTTCATTTCAGTCATTTAGCAGACGCTCAGCCGCGTCTTCATTTCAGTCATTTAGCAGACGCTCAGCCGCGTCTTCATTTCAGTCATTTAGCAGACGCTCAGCCACGTCTTCATTTCAGTCATTTAGCAGACGCTCAGCCACGTCTTCATTTCAGTCATTTAGCAGACGCTCAGCCGCATCTTCATTTCAGTCATTTAGCAGACGCTCAGCCGCGTCTTCATTTCAGTCATTTAGCAGACGCTCAGCCGCATCTTCATTTCAGTCATTTAGCAGACGCTCAGCCGCGTCTTCACTTCAGTCATTTAGCAGATGCTCAGCCACGTCTTCATTTCAGTCACTTAGCAGACGCTCAGCCGCGTCTTCATTTCAGTCATTTAGCAGACGCTCAGCCGCGTCTTCATTTCAGTCACTTAGCAGACGCTCAGCCACGTCTTCATTTCAGTCACTTAGCAGACGCTCAGCCGCGTCTTCATTTCAGTCATTTAGCAGACGCTCAGCCGCATCTTCATTTCAGTCATTTAGCAGACGCTCAGCCGCGTCTTCATTTCAGTCATTTAGCAGACGCTCAGCCGCATCTTCATTTCAGTCATTTAGCAGACGCTCAGCCGCGTCTTCATTTCAGTCATTTAGCAGACGCTCAGCCTCGTCTTCATTTCAGTCATTTAGCAGACGCTCAGCCTCGTCTTCATTTCAGTCATTTAGCAGGCGCTCAGCCGCGTCTTCATTTCAGTCATTTAGCAGACGCTCAGCCGCGTCTTCATTTCAGTCATTTAGCAGACGCTCAGCCGCGTCTTCATTTCAGTCATTTAGCAGGCGCTCAGCCGCGTCTTCATTTCAGTCATTTAGCAGACGCTCAGCCGCGTCTTTATTTCAGTCATTTAGCAGACGCTCAGCCGCGTCTTTATTTCAGTCATTTAGCAGACGCTCAGCCGCGTCTTCATTTCAGTCATTTAGCAGGCGCTCAGCCGCGTCTTCATTTCAGTCATTTAGCAGACGCTCAGCCGCGTCTTCATTTCAGTCATTTAGCAGACGCTCAGCCGCGTCTTCATTTCAGTCATTTAGCAGACGCTCAGCCGCGTCTTCATTTCAGTCATTTAGGAGACGCTCAGCCGCGTCTTCATTTCAGTCATTTAGCAGACGCTCAGCCGCGTCTTCATTTCAGTCATTTAGCAGACCCGCGTCTTCATTTCAGTCATTTAGCAGACGCTCAGCCGCGTCTTCATTTCAGTCATTTAGCAGACGCTCAGCCGCGTCTTCATTTCAGTCATTTAGCAGACGCTCAGCCGCGTCTTCATTTCAGTCATTTAGCAGACGCTCAGCCGCGTCTTCATTTCAGTCATTTAGGAGACGCTCAGCCGCGTCTTCATTTCAGTCATTTAGCAGACGCTCAGCCGCGTCTTCATTTCAGTCATTTAGCAGACGCTCAGCCACGTCTTCATTTCAGTCATTTAGCAGACGCTCAGCCGCGTCTTCATTTCAGTCATTTAGCAGACGCTCAGCCGCGTCTTCATTTCAGTCATTTAGCAGACGCTCAGCCGCGTCTTCATTTCAGTCATTTAACAGACGCTCTTATCCAGAGCGATTTACACAAGCAATTAGGATTAAGTGCCTCGCTCAAGGGCACCTTTTGGTTACTAACCCAACGCTCTTAACAGCTTGAAGAATTTTTAAAAGAATAATGTGCAAATGTTGTACAGTCCAGGTGTGCACAGCTCTTAGAGACAAACAGAAAGACTCACATCTGTAATTGCTGCCAAATGTGATTCTAACATTCTGATGTGTGAGTGCGTGTTTCATGTTGCAAGTTGTATTGTTACATGCACGAGTACAGTGAAATGCTTAACTTGCAAGCATTTGTGTGTGTGTGTGTGTGTGTGTGTGTGTGTGTGTGTGTGTGTGTGTGTGTGTGTGTGTGTGTGTGTGTGTGTGTGTGTGTGTGTGTGTGTGTGTGTGTGTCCACAAGAATAGTAAACACCAATTTGACCAACTGTAGACATTTTGCTGGTCACCACAAGGTCAAATTCTATTTCTAGGGGGTTTAGGGTTAGGTTAGAATTAGGTTTAGGGTTAGGAGCTAAGGTTAGGATTAGGGTTAAGAGCTAGGATTAGGTTTAGGGTTAAGGTTAGGTTTTTGGGCTAATGTTAGGGTTAGGGAAAATAGGATTTTGAATGGGACTGAATTGTGTGTCCCCACAGGGTTAGCTGTACAAGACTCTGTCTGTCTGTCTGTCTGTCTGTCTGTCTGTCTGTCTGTCTGTCTGGAGAAGTGTTTATACTCTAATTTTGGCCCGCCCAGCAAAGGAAAGGCACCCTGTGTGAAATATTCTATGAGAAACTGTGACATACACTCTGAATGACCTAAAATGATGAATTCCATATTGGTCTTTCACAGTCAGGCCAACCCAAGCTGTTCTGTTCATTAGGCTAATAGTAGGCCTACTATTGAAACAGATCAACTGAATCAGAAATGCACAGGTTTCAGATTTTTCCAAGTTTTTCAGGTTTTTGTTCTGGCACACTTTTCTTTACAGAAAAACAACAACATTTTAAGTACACAACAAGGCTTGAACCACATCAGGAGACCACTTTTGAGGTGTAGGAAAAATCTAAGAATTTTTCATTTTTGAGAGTAGTTACCCTTTAATTCAAGTATGCAGGCACTGTTGTTTGATTAGCATTGTTTCTGTAGCACATGAGATGGAGTTTGCCAGAAGCTAGTCAACATTTAATAGAGAAGGTTTTCGGCACTGCCTTCCCATCTACCAGAAGACGGGTTAGGCTTATCATTAGCCATTAACTTGCTTCAAAGGGCCATTATTTTGATAAAGATTTACTCATTATGTGTTCTCCTGTTCTTTCAACTGTTTTCCAATGTCTGGCAACCAAAGGCATTATCCTAATCATATTAACAAACCATGATAGTTGCTGCATCTTTAAATCCACCCCTCTTTCTGAAGGAAATTTCCACCACTGTCCATGAAACCGCTTGTGTGTGCGGTGCGCATTTTAAAAAGCTGTTTTCCCGCAAATTGCATTTTGGAACATTCACCCGTTGGCCTACCGGGAGCTGCGCCTAAAATGTGAATAAATAATAGTTTATCAAAATGTTAAGCTAAACATTCCGATCTGTTCATTCAGTCCTATTAATTGATATGGCGTATAACTCAACTAAACTAGTTTGATACGCACCAATAGGGATTATTAAGAAGTGAGTCTACGCCATGCCCAATGAAGAACGCGTATCTGCGTATACCCTCCACTACACCACTGACCTCATCCATACAGACCAAACAGATGAGGTATACATCAATACCGGGACTGATGACACCTGCTACCGGGGTTGAGGATGGCTTTCTATCAACAAGTCGCCGGGCACTTAATAGTTAACGCAAACCAGCTGTAATAAAATTGAATAGCCTAACGGAACGGGTTATAGGCTAGTCCCGGTCAACAGAATCTCCGTCTGTTATAAAAACGATCCTAATGATGCCCAAAGCGAACCTCGTGGAGATACTGGTCACTGCTACGTGAATAATGGACATCCATTACAGCCTTGCAGCGCAATAAACAGAGGAGAGAGAGGGGGGGAGCATCCTAAACTACGCACAGTAGATGACAGCCGTTATGTCACATCTGGCCGCGCGGCACCACGCTTGAACTCTTTGCCGCGTGCGTCCGATGCAATTCTTTACAGGTGAATGACTACCCCGTGTCCCTGCATTTATCTCTCGTAGATGGAGTTCTCACCTCGGGTCCCGTTAGTGTCCCGTTCCAGTCTCGTGCTGTCCCGGTAAAAATAACGACGGAGAGGAGAGGCGCACAATCCAGCCTTCAATCCAGTGCTGTGAACCCGACTCGCTGCTCTCGCGACAGCACGCCCGTGTTTGTGTGTGTGTGTGTGTGTGTGTGTCTTCCGCATAGCAGTGATATTTATTTTATTTTTATTATTTTTTATTATTAACAACAAATCAATACATAAGCACCCCCGTTTTTCCCGATCACTGTAAGTGACGTCACTGTGGGACTAAACGGCTCGCGACCGCCCTCTCCTGGTCAATGAGCTGAACTGCCTCTATGGTACTGTACGAATGACGTCATGACGATACTGTAGCAGAGCAGACCTGATTTCTAATGTGTTGAGGGATAAGATACATTGAAAATAAGCAGAGCTCAGTAAGCAGAATTTCTGTACACGGAAGGTTTATTGGTAAATACTGTTTAATCCAGGCTACATTTCCTACTGTCAAGGTTATTGTCTTATTATCTTCATCACTTTCTTTTCCCCCTTCATCATCACCATCACCTTCATCATCACCATCACCTTCTGTCTCTTCTCTTCTCTTCTCTCTTCATCCATGTATGTTTCATGCAAATAAATACCTGTACACATCAACATATGTGTGTAAGTACAGCTGGGTTCGTGTATGTGTTATGTGTTATTGTGTGTGTGTGTGTGTGTGTGTGTGTGTGTGTGTGTGTGTGTGTGTGTGTGTGTGTCTACAGATCATCCGTCTCTCCGTCGAAGGGCAGCATGTTGTCCAGCTCCATGTGGATGTGTGAGTTGTCCTCCAGGTTACACACCCAGCCGATGGGGGTGCGGTTGAACGAGGGGCGGGACCTAATGTCCCCCTGCAGGGAGTGGAGGGACTCCGCCTCCAGCTGGGCGAATAGGATCTCGGGAGGCTCGAAGGTCAAGTGGCCTCCCGCGTTCTCGGAGCCGCCATAGGGCAGGGCCGTCCTGTCAATCAAATATCAATATCATTATGTACAGTATACATGGTAGTTACATCAGCAGATTGAAGGCCATGTCATAGCTGACGTACACTGAAGACTGTAGGTTGAGGTTCTCAGCAGGTGTGTGTTACCTATTGAAGCTCTTGAACTTAGGCATGTCGTGGGGGGTATGTGGTCCAGCCATGTGGTGGTGCATGGTAGAGGTCAGGGACTCGTCTCCCTTCATGGCCCGTTCCCACGGCGACACGTAAGTCTGCACGTACTGCTGTCTCTTCTTTTCTTCCTCCGCCTCCTTATCCTCCTCTAGAGAAACACAAGGTCACCTCACTCCCTCCATCCACAAGTCCTCATCGCAGTCATGTTGATATCAGACCAGGGTTCAACACATGTCAATGTCAAGTACTTTCACGTACTTGAGGTATGCTTGATTTAGCTGGG
>NC_088418.1:16264766-16338424 GCF_034236695.1 Oncorhynchus nerka
CTTGTTGACCTTCTTCCTCTTGTTAGGGTGGGCGGAAATCGAGAGAGGCATGCCTGCAGCCTACACCAATCAGAAAGACACAGTTAAAATGACCAACCAATCACAGACTGTTGATTAGAAGGATGATGATGGTGACGATGATGGTGGGTCATTTCCCCTCCTGTGTCACAACTGAAGACTGGGTGGTTGGTCACTTCTCTCCATCTGTTTGCTGGATCACAACACCATTAGATTTAAGGTGGGGTTCTAGGGAGACATTACTCTGTGGCGCTGGGCCTTTGAGTGGCTGGTTCTGTGGGTCTGTATTCCATACTGTAGTTGATGTAATTGGTTTAATCTGTTGTAACTGAAGCTCCTGCTGGAATCCAACACCATGCAGCTATTATTACTGCATGTTCCACTGAGTGTCACTGTTACCACTTAGACACACATCACATACCCACTGACACACACACATACTGACACACACCAAAAACGCATACACACACCCCTGATCACACCAGGGTACGCTGGGTAGAGACAGGGAAAGGTGGGAGAATGCAGGTTATATGGAGCTCCTGATGGGTTAGTGTGGGGGAAAAGTCCCCCAACTTCAGGAGGACGTGAGACTGAAGGCCTGGGGGTCTGAGGGTCCCATTACCCTGAGCAGAGGGGCTTCTGTCCCCCTCACTATTCCTGTTTTAGCTGCAGATAAATCTCCCGGGAGGACAGCTGACAGGGAATGTCATCAGTCAGCACATTCCCAAACACACATCTCCCGATTCCCGAAACACCCAGCTCATCCCCTAGAACTCCCAACATAATTATCTCGTGAGACGTTCACGTGGTGTCGGAGTTATCGGACGTTTGGAGTTCTGACTGGTCGTTGTTTTTGTACGACCCTCCAATTCATTTTACCACTGACCTCTGACCTTTTCAACCAAAAGATGATAATAAATCAGTTTCTGACAATTACAAACTGGATAATGTAGCTAGTTTGTCATATATTGTCAAATTTGTCATATTGTCAATATTAAGCAAGCTAGCTAACTTAATTATTAGCAACGGTAGCAAGCATATCGAGAAAACTATCTAGCTAACTACCCAGTTAGCACATTTGGTTTCTTGTAAGTTGTGGAAACATGTGTTTTTGTTTTTTGTTTTCACATTGGTTGTGGGAACGAAGCAAAACATTTTCTGACCGATAAAATGTAAGGTTTTCTAAATGTTCTGAGAACAGTAAGACTTTTACCTGTTCTGGGAACTTTCATTTTTAGTTTGCAGGAAGTTTCTAAGAATGTTTAACTCTGGTTCCTTGAAAGTTTTCCAGGGAGATTTTATTAACACTCTGAGAACAGAAATTAATGAATGCTTTGCAAATGGAGATTATAGATTATTTGTAGGTTTTTGAATAAATTCCACACAATGTTTCAATAAGCCTTTTAATAACACTGCTAGTTTCTTTCATTTTTTACTCCACACACAGATAAGACACATGGAAATTCATTTCCTTAGGCATTAATCATGTGAACACTGTTATTTTTTCTTATGACAAGGCATCAGTGGAATTTGAACCTAAGATCTTCTGTTCTCTATACATGAAATTAGTCCACTGCGCCACCAGGGCTGCATGTACACAGACAGCTGAATTCTGATCTTTTGCTCAATTATTGACAAAAATACTGATCTGATTGGCCAAAAGACCAATTAGTGTAAAAATGATCAGAATTAGGCAGCTTGTGTAAATGCAGCCCAGGATGGAGCTAGCAAACCATGTATTTTTTACTCCTAAAAAGCTGTTACTTTTAGTCTATTCAAACAGACCCCATTTCAAAGGAAACAATCACTCATTAAGATCAGGTGTGGCCAATTAGTGGGCGTGGCCAACGCACCTGAACACACTCAACAAGAGAGAGGAAGAGATAGTTTTGTTGATGCTGAGAACGGAATGTTTTTAAATAACATTCTAACAACGTTCTCTGAATATTACTAAAGATTTCTTGTGGTTTTAATTTAAAGTTTTCTTAATGTTGTTGGAACAAATTGAGAACATGACTTTGATAGAACAATGAGGAAATCTGTAGGAAACGCTATGCTGAAGTGCTGAAATTCAAATCAAATCAAATCATATTTGTGCACCGAATACAACAGGTGTAGACCTTACAGTGAAATGCTTACTTACAGGCTTACTAACCAATAATGCAAAAAAGGTATTAGGTGAACAATAGGGAAGTAAAGAAATAAAACAACAGTAAAAAGACAGGCTATATACAGCAGCTAGACTATAAAAGTAGGGAGGCTACATACAGACACCGGTTAGTCAGGCTGATTGAGGTAGTATGTACATGTAGATATGGTTAAAGTGACTATGCATATATGATGAACAGAGAGTAGCAGTAGCGTAAAAGAGGGGTTGGCGGGTGGTGGGTGGCGGGACACAAAGCAGATAGCCCGGTTAGCCAATGTCCGGGAGCACTGGTAGGTCGGGCCAATTGAGGTAGTATGTACATGAATGTATAGTTAAAGTGGCTATGCATATAAGATAAACAGAGAGTAGCAGCAGTGTAAAAGAGGGGTTGGGGGGGCACACAATGCAAATAGTCCGGGTAGCCATTTGATTTCCTGTTCAGGAGTTTTATGGCTTGGGGGTAAAAACTGTAGAGAAGCCTTTTTGTCCTAGACTTGGCACTCCGGTACCGCTTGCCATGCGGTAGTATAGAGAACAGTTTATGACTGGGGTGGCTAGGGCCTTCATCTGAAACCGCCTGGTGCAGAGGTCCTGGATGGCAGGCAGCTTGGCCCCCGTGATGTACTGGGCCGTATGCATTACCCTCTGTAGTGCTTTGCGGTCAGAGGCCGAGCAATTACCGTACCAGGCAGTGATGCAACCAGTCAGGATGCTCTCGATGTTGCAGCTGTAGAACCTTTTGAGGATCTCAGGACCCATGCCAAATCTTTTTAGTTTCCTGGGGGGGGAATAGGCTTTGTCGTGCCCTCTTCACGACTGCCTTGGTGTGTTTAGGCCATTCTAGTTTGTTGTTGATGTGGACACCAAGGAACTTGAAGCTCTCAACCTGCTCCACTACAGCTCCGTCGATGAGAATGGGGGCGTGCTCGGTCCTCCTTTTCCAGTAGTCCACAATCATCTTCTTAGTCTTGATTAAGTAGGTTGTGGTAGGTTGAGGGATAGGTTGTTATTCTGGCACCACACGGCCAGGTCTCTGACCTCCTCCCTATAGGCTGTCTCATTGTTGTCGGTGATCAGGCCTACCACTGTTGTGTCGTCTGCAAACTTAATGATGGTGTTGGAGTCGTGCCTGGCCATGCAGTCATGGGTGAACAGGGAGTAAAGGAGGGGACTGAGCACGCACCCCTGTGGAGCTCCAGTGTTGAGGATCAGCGTGGCAGATGTGTTGCTACCTACCCTCACCACCTGGGGGCGGCCTGTCAGGAAGTCCAGGATCCAGTTGCAGAGGGAGGTGTTTAGTCCCAGGATCCTTAGCTTAGTGATGAGCTTTGAGGGTATTATGGTGTTGAAAGCTGAGCTGTAGTCAATGAATAGCGTCCTCACGTAAGTGTTCATTTTGTCCAGGTGGGAAAGGGCAGTGTGGAGTGCAATAGAGATTGCATCATCTGTGGCTCCCACAGAAGAACATTCTTGGAACAATTTGTGAACATTATTCTAAATAGAACCATGAAGAAACCAGTAGGAAACGTTATGCTGAAGAACTGAAATTCCCACAGAAGTTGTTTTTTTAACGTTCTCTGAACTATTTGAGAACATTCCCAATGTCAAACCAGTTGAATAACGTTCCTAAAACATTGCCAAAATGTAAATTAAATGTAACCATGTTTGAACTTTTAGGAAATGTTCTGTTAAAATAATGAAATACCAAGAAAATACCGTTTTTTTGTTATGTTTTTGAATGTGTGGAGAATGTTCCAAAGACAAGTAACTATTCGACACCATTCCCAGAAAGTTGTTTGGAAGGTTAATGCAAAATAACCTCAGGACAACCAAGCTCTAAGAAACACGTGGTTCTCAGAACAAAATGTGTTAGCTGGGTAAATTATTATTGGTTGAAGAATTATTCTGATTTTAGAAGCACTTGAACTTGAATCATGTCGGACTGACGACTCCGAGCACGTGAATGCCTCATCATACCACCGACATCCCAAACCCACTCCAGCCTGATGGACATGAAATGTGAATGGTTTGTACCCGATGAGTGCTGAAGAATAAAGGGCAAAATCCATGCAGCTAGAAAGCCATATAAGTTGATACCATACCATGAATACATGAATTAATGTATGCTGTGATACATGCTGCCGTACGTGGAGGACACATGACACACACTGACCAGGACTTTTACACCTGAAACAGCCCAGCAGAGCCCAGCCCAGCACAGAGCAGGCCTTGCACGGCATAAACCCATGTTGAATCAAATGTAAAACCAGTAGATCGCCCAATTCATTCCTTAACAGTGAGCTTGTCTGTACCTGGCTGACAATTAGACCTGCATCAGTCCATTATTATCACCCCCAGATAATAGATGCCATTTAGCAGAAGCTTTTATTCAAAGCGACTTACAGGAATGTGTGCATATATTTTATGTATGGCTGGTCCTGGGAAATAAACCCACTATGATGGTGTTACAAACATCCTGCTCTACCAACTGGTAGGAGGTGATGTCACAAATGTAGCCTTACCTCAGGAGAATTCTCAGGAATTAGAGAAGAAGAAAAGAATGTTCAAGGAGGAGAAGAAGAGTTGAAAGTATTCCAGAAAGTGTCCCAGTGCCTACCCTCCTGTACACCCAAGAGACAGTGTAGGAGCTGGGCTACGGAAGCCTAGGTGGGTGGGAGCTGCTTAAGGGTCTACGAGGAGACTGATATTGTCTCAGATGCTCCCGGGGTCTATGTATAGACCAGTATAGAACGAGGGGAGGGGGGGGGTAGTGTGAAGAGGGAGGGAGGACAGAATAGTGGATAGAGAAAGATAATCACTTAGCCCCCTTCCCTTCGCTCCCCGAGGACTGTGTTTCTCACCATAGTGAAGTGTCCAGTTCACCTGTTTATACCTTTAGAATAAACAAGTATGTCCCCAAGTATGTCCCCATATCACTCAGATCTATGTTACACAACTGACCACATAGAGAGAGAGAGAGAGAGAGAGAGAGAGAGACAGAGACATAGACAGACAGAGGGAGAGAGAGAGAGAGAGAGAGACAGAGACAGAGACAGAGACAGAGACAGAGACAGAGACAGAGACAGACAGAGGGAGAGAGAGAGAGAGAGAGAGAGAGAGAGAGAGAGGGAGAGAGAGAGCATACTGAAAGAGAGGGAGAAAGAGAGTGAGATAATTAGATATGGGTATAGAGAGAGAGAAAGGGGGACAGAGTGAGACAGAGCTAGTGTCTAATCATCAATAGAGAATTTACTATGCATCTGACTTTAATGACCTATTTCAAAGCTAACCCTCAACCCTGTCCTCTAACCCCTGACCCATAAACCTAGCACCAACTCTAAACCTGACTCAGATTTATGAGAATGTATGGCATAACTGAAGACCTATGACTGCAGAGACTGGATAGTAGCCCCATGATGGTGATCAGGTAGTGTGTGTGTTGGTGGGGTGGGGGTGGGGGGGGGGTAGTTCTTCTGATGTCTTTACTCTGATCACATTGTAAAAATGAGTGTTTAGAGTCCAGCACTCAGCACTCAACCAGATGACTGGAGATCAACAGGACTAAAAATAGGAGAGGCCCTCCTGGCAGTGTGTGTGTGTGTGTGTGTGTGTGTGTGTGTGTGTGTGTGTGTGTGTGTGTGTGTGTGTGTGTGTGTGTGTGTGTGTGTGTGTGTGCGTGCGAAGGCCTAATGTCAGGGGAGAGAGCTGTTATCACCAGTAGGAGTGTAGCCATTCTCGTGATAAAGATTAGCATTAAGTGTTTTCTCCTCAGACACAACATACTTGACATTGTTTGGGTTACCACTCACCTGAGTCATGCGACAACAGCCATTTTGCTTTGCAGCAGAAGAACCCTGACACACAGCCCTCACCTCACCCTGGGATCGGATGAGGCTAAAGATAGCGATCCAGCATGGGCTAGCTAGGGTTTCACAGCTCTGGGATGGTGACTGACAGAACATGGTCAAGGAATTTAGAACACCGTTTACAGGAACTGTCTTCAACATAGACATGATAATAAAACACCCACGAAGGCAGCTAGCAACTTTCCCTTAGTGAAAGGGTTTGTTTGATCCCTTAGAGAAAAAACACACTATTTCACATGTGGAAAATCACATGATTTCACATGAAATTTCACATGAACACGTGTTTTTGGAACACTTCACATGTGTTCACATGTGAAACTCATGTGCTTTTTCTGTAAGCGATCCATCTATGATGAGACTGCGACTGAGCTCACTGTGATAACGAAGCAACATCACCACCTTGTGGATGACGGTAGGAACTGTCCCAGATGATGATTATAATATAACTCCTACCTACCTCGTCTCTCTTGCCCAGTCCTATTGGAGGTGGGCATGATGCTGGAGACATAGGCAGAGACAGACAGACAGACAGACAGACAGACAGACAGACAGACAGACAGACAGACAGACAGACAGACAGACAGACAGACAGACGGCTGGAGAGTTTCACATCTGTTTTTTATTTCTCTGAACTACAGAACACCAACTGAACAGCTCAGCTCTCACATCAATCAGACTAAACCTCCCTGCTATCTCCTCCCTTCCTTTCCCTCCCCTCCCTTTCTTATCACAATAAAGAAGTGGAAAAGGCAAAGGAAAAACCACCAAATAAACACATCCTGATACAGAGTGTACTACTGTGCAATGCACTGACACATTTATATGAAGCAAGAAAGAAAAACACAGGCTATTTCATAATATTCATAATAATAATATACTCACAATAATCATGACAAAAATAACATGACAAAGGAGAGGTTGGCACTGCGTGCTGGTAGCTTCATAGATGAGTACAGTATTGTTCTCCTATAGAGTCAGCTCTTTGGTTCAGATTCAGGCCTTCATGTGACCAACTGGATGTTGAACCCCGGTCTCCCCGAGACTGTATTAGGCCCCTTAGCTAAAGTCACAATGGAAGCACACAGCAGGCATGTAGTCCATTCTTTTACAAGTCAGCATTAGCCTACAGTTTGTCTTAGGACGGATGTTCTAGCTTCTCTCCTCTCATCCACCTCTCCTCTCATCCATCTCTCCTCTCATCCACCTCTCCTCTGATCCATCTCTCCTCTCATCCATCTCTCCTCTCATCCACCTCTCCTCTGATCCATCTCTCCTCTGATCCATCTCTCCTCTCATCCATCTCTCCTCTCATCCACCTCTCCTCTCATCCATCTCTCCTCTCATCCACCTCTCCTCTGATCCATCTCTCCTCTCATCCATCTCTCCTCTCATCCACTCTCTCCTCTGATCCATCTCTCCTCTGATCCATCTCTCCTCTCATCCATCTCTCCTCTCATCCACCTCTCCTCTGATCCATCTCTCCTCTCCTCTCATCCATCTCTCCTCTCATCCATCTCTCCTCTCATCCATCCTCTCCTCTCTCCTCTCATCCATCCATCTCTCCTCTCATCCATCTCTCCCTCTCTCATCCACCTCTCCTCTGATCCATCTCTCCATCTCTCATCCATCTCTCTCCTCTCATCCATCTCTCCTCTCTCATCCACTCTCTCCACCTCTCATCCACCATCTCTCTCTCCTCTCATCCATCTCTCCTCTCATCCATCTCTCCTCTCATCCACCTCTCCTCTCATCCACTCTCCTCTCATCCACCTCTCCTCTCATCCATCTCCTCTGATCCATCTCTCCTCTCATCCATCTCTCTCATCCATCTCTCCTCTCATCC
Organism: Oncorhynchus nerka; assembly: GCF_034236695.1. Lineage (NCBI taxonomy): Eukaryota > Metazoa > Chordata > Actinopteri > Salmoniformes > Salmonidae > Oncorhynchus > Oncorhynchus nerka. The sequence goes on from NC_088418.1 coordinate 16,272,643, forward strand.
ATCTCTCCTCTCATCCATCTCTCCTCTGATCCATCATCTCTCCTCTCTCATCCATCTCTCCTCTGATCCATCTCTCCTCCACCTCTCCTCTCATCCACCTCTCCTCTCATCCACCTCTCCTCTCATCCATCTCTCCTCTCATCCATCTCTCCTCTCATCCACCTCTCCTCTCATCCATCTCTCCTCTCATCCATCTCTCCTCTCATCCATCTCTCCTCCATCATCCACCTCTCTCATCCATCTCCATCTCTCTCTCATCCATCTCTCCTCTCATCCATCTCTCCTCTCATCCATCTCTCCTCTCATCCATCTCTCCTCTCATCCACCTCTCCTCTCATCCATCTCTCCTCTGATCCATCTCTCCCATCTCATCCATCTCTCCTCTCATCCACCTCTCCTCTCCATCCATCTCTCCTCTCATCCATCTCTCCTCCATCTCTCCTCATCCACCTCTCTCCTCTCATCCATCTCTCCTCTCATCCATCTCTCCTCTCATCCACCTCTCCTCTCATCCATCCATCTCTCCTCTCCATCTCTCCTCTCATCCATCTCTCCTCTCATCCACCTCTCCTCTCATCCATCTCTCCTCTCATCCATCTCTCCTCTGATCCATCTCTCCTCTCATCCATCTCTCCTCTGATCCATCTCTCCTCTCATCCATCTCTCCTCTCATCCACCTCTCCTCTCATCCATCTCTCCTCTCATCCATCTCTCCTCTCATCCATCTCTCCTCTGATCCATCTCTCCTCTGATCCATCTCTCCTCTCATCCATCTCTCCTCTGATCCATCCACCTCTCCTCTCATCCATCTCTCCTCTGATCCATCTCCTCTCATCCATCCATCTCTCCTCTGATCCATCTCTCCTCTCATCCATCTCTCCTCTCATCCACCTCTCCATCTCATCCATCTCTCCTCTGCCATCCATCTCTCCTCTGATCCATCTCTCCTCTCCTCTCATCCATCTCTCCTCTCTCTCCTCTGATCCATCTCTCCTCTGATCCATCTCTCCTCTGATCCATCTCTCCTCTGATCCATCTCATCCATCTCTCCTCTGATCCATCTCTCCTCTCATCCATCTCTCCTCTGATCCATCTCTCCTCTGATCCATCTCTCCTCTCATCCATCTCTCCTCTGATCCATCTCTCCTCTGATCCATCTCTCCTCTGATCCATCTCTCCTCTGATCCATCTCTCCTCTGATCCATCTCTCCTCTCATCCATCTCTCCTCTGATCCATCTCTCCTCTGATCCATCTCTCCTCTGATCCATCTCTCCTCTCATCCATCTCTCCTCTCATCCATCTCTCCTCTGCTCGATCTCTCTTTAGCACATCCTCACCTTTATCTGTTTATCCTTCTTTATTTTCAACCATTATTCTGTCGTTCCCAACGCATTCAATTGTGTTTTATTAAACCACATATCAAGTCCCATTTTCTCTCCCTATCCATGTTTCTCGCTCTCTTTGTCTGACATTTTTAGATCGCGTCATAAAATACTTATTTTACATTCATATTCATATATTCATACATATCAACTATATTCTATATCAACTATACATCAAATAATATTTTTTATCAGGCGAAGCAGAGGAGGTCAAATTATCAGAAGAAGGAATGGTGATGATAAGGCTGGTGTGAACCAAGAGCTACAATGGTGTCCAAACAGGAAGTCTATCAAATAAAGAATGTGATCAAGAAAACCCCAGACCAAAGACACTTCAAACAGGTGAGTAGTGGATAGACTTCTGATTTTCATTCTTAGGTCAATTATGCAATGCACAATACTAACATCTGTTTTGGACTGACGAAGACCAATACTTTGATAGTCCAAAACGTGAGATCATAGTTGTCCTATGGTTATTTTGCATACAACATTCCCACAACATTCTGGGAATGGTGCAGGATAGTTGCTTGGCTTTGGAACAAAATAACCCAGATTTAAGGAACTTGACGAAATAATGTTATTTTCTTGGTATTTCGTTACTTTAAATAAATGTTTTCTAAAAGTTGAACCATGGTTACATTTAATGAAACTTTTGGTAATGTTCTAGGAAAGATCTCCAACTGGGAACAATTTCAAATAGTTCAGAGAATGTTTAGTAACAACGTTCTTCTGCAAGAATTTCAATATTTCAGAATAATGTTTCCTACAGGTTTCCTCATGGTTCTATTTAAAGTCATGTTCTCAGAACATTAAGAAAACGTTTGCTAAAAACCACAAGAAAACATGAATAACGTTTTAAAACAAATGCATTCCGCGTCAACTCTCTCTCTCTCTCCTCAGGTGTGTTAGCCGTGTGCCCGGTAATTGGCTACACTTGAATGAATGTTTTGTTTTCTCTGAAATGGGGTCTGTTTGTGTAGACTACAATGAACATGAGTTTTTTTTAAACAAGTTTTTTAAAAACATGCTAGCTCCATCCTGGTGGCGCAGTAGACTCATTTCATAGACAGAGAACAGAAGATCGTAGGTTTGAATCTCACTGACACCGTGCCACAATGAAAAAAAATGCATGTGTTTGCGTGATTAATGCCTTAGCAAATACATTTCCATTTGTCTTATCTGTGCTTGGAGTTCTTAACGAACTATTCTCGCAGTGTTATTGGTCTTGTTGAAACATTCAGTGAAAATGTTAAGGAAGTTATTCCATCATTTCGAAATAACCTTTACATTTAGTTTAAAACATTCACAACATTTCGATAATGTTCTCAAAACTTTATTTAATTACCTTCAAATAACCCATCATTTCTGTTCTAAGAACGATAACAAAACCTCCTAGGAAAACTTTCAGGGGAACCAGAATAAAATGTTCTCAAAAGCTCCCTGCAAACTAAAAGCGTACCTTCCCAGAACAGGCAAAATGTTTACTTCCGTTATCAGAATGTTTAAAAAATGTTCAGTTTTACCGGTCTGGGTAACTTATGGCTTCGTTCCCAGAACCAATGGTAAACCAAAAACGTACGTTCCCACAACTTCCAAGGAACCAAATTTGCAAGCTGGGATTTCTCCAGAGCCAGTCTATAGTGTTTTGTCTTAGGTCATGGTGGATCCGGGGCGCCAGACGCTAGGTTGCAGACCCAGATTAGAGGTGCTGAATTTGGGACGAGGCACTCTGGAGGGCTGCGTGGAGGCGGGGCGAGGTGGGGTGTGGGCCAAAGGGCTCAGATCAGGGGCACTCTTAAACTGACTGTTACCTTGTTGGGGGGCGTGGGCCTGTGAGGGGTAGGGGTTAGGGTTAGGGACATGGACGCAGGAGAAGCTCGGGAGCTGCGGGAGGGGGCCTGTGGGGGCTGGAGTAGGAGGGACCCACTGGGGCTGAGGTTGGTAGGGGGGGGTAGAGAGTGATTGGTAGCAGGAAGTGGCTGTTGGGGGAAGAGAAATGACATCAGACCTCCACATCGGTTCTCCTAGTGTGGTCGCTGACCGTGGGATGATGACAGTAGGGGCGGGGCCTGTGGGAGGTGGTGTGGAGAAACGTTTGACCTCATACACACGTGGCATCTTGTTTTGGCCCTGGGGAGTCCTGCCCCCGTAGCTGAAGAGGGAGGAGTTTAGCTGATAGGGCTGGTGACTCATGAAGTCCAGAGCCTTGATGCCTTGAGCCTTCTGACCCCCAGGGGTGGCTTTATGCCCCGCTGAACCCCCACCCTGTCCTACTACCCCCGCCCTCTGGCGCTGGGCCTGGGGAGGGCAGGAGGGGGAGAGGAGGGGGTTATAGCTGATGGGAGGGGGGGCTCTGCAGCTGGAGGAGTATTTGAATTGAGAGGGGAGGGAGGGTGTGGGAGAGGGCTGGCGGGGGTGGCCAGGACTGGGTTGGGGTGAGGAGGGGGTCTCCACCACATAGCGATCCATCCTGCTCTGCCTACGGGCGAACAGCTGACCCCCCTTCCCTGCTAGCTGGGGTACCTGTGGAGGAGGCTGGGGTTTAGGGGCCACAGGAGGGGGCTTGGAGCCTCTCTGTGCCTGCATGAAGTTACAGGCCTCAGCCCCCAGCTTCAACCAGTCCTCTTCAGGGCCTGACTCACCTCCAGCCTCCCCACTAACTCCTCCACTAGGCCCCATGGGGCCTGGGCCTATCCTGGTCGGTGCATCCGGGTTTTGGAGCAGTTCCAGCAGGGCCGGGTTGGGAGACACGTCCTTCTTGTTCTCCACAGAAGGACGGAACATAGGCTTCTTGTTGCTGCGACGACGCGCCTCCGCGAGAATGCCTGTTCTGGAGGCGGGGACGGCGATACGCTGCTCACGGGACGACAATGAATCAGAGGCAGGGGTCTGAGCAGTGGAGGGGGTCACCATGGCAGGGTTTGTCATAGAGACATAGGAGTTGAAGGTCAAGGGAGGAGGGGGTTGGGTCTGAGCAAGGGAGGGAATGTAAGGTGTGGCAGAGGATGGAGAGAAGGGTTGATTAGAAGAAGAAGGAGGAGAGAAGGGCTGGGCAGCCATGGCAGAGGATGGATAGACTGGGGCATGAGGAGGAGGAGGGGAGAAAGGTTGACTAGGAGTAGAGAAGTGTTGAATGGGGGCAGGAGGAGGAGAGAATAGTTGAGGAGCAGTCAAGGAGCAGAAGTGTTGGGTGGGTTGAGGAGGATAATGAGAAGGAGAACAGCAGTCAGAAGAAGGAGAGAAGGTGGCAGTATGGACTGAGGGAGAAGGGAAAGGCTGAGAGGGAGTGCAGGTATGAGAGGATGGAGGAGAGAGAACAAGAGGAGGAGGAGAGAGGATGGATTCAGTAGGTCTAGGGGGGATGTAGAGGGAGGTACTGGAGACCGCTCTCCTGGCCTCGGGCGCCCCTGAAGGGCGAGGGGAGGCAATGGTTACCATGGATACCTCAGCAGTGGGTTTGGAAACCATTGTTAAGCCAGGAGTGGGCTGGACGGGTCGGAAGATGACAGGGCTGGCAGGGGGGCGAGATGGGGCGAGGCCTGAGGTGAAGGGGCGTGCCGTGCGGTTATGGATTCCCCCAGGCGGGTTAGGGTTAGTGTTTAGGTCAGGCTGGGGGGGGATAGGGGTGTGAGAGGGGGAAGTCAGAACCACACTGGCCTGACTCATCCCTGCTGAGCCCCCATTGGACAAACTTGTAGTCAGGGAGGTGTTAGGGGCAGAGTTGTAGGTGACAGGAGTGGCCAATTTCCTTTGCTGCTCATACTGCTTTGTCTCTTTCCCCTGATAGGCTATGTAGACCAGCCCGGGGCTCTGATAGGCTGGGGCATTCATCTCAGACCCCTGATTGAATGACATGTTCACCTCTGGACTCTGATAGGCCAAGGAATCCAACCCTGAGCTCTGATTAGTTGGTGTTTGGGGCCTTGAGTTATAGGTGGAGGGGCAGGCAGAACTCCTCCTATCCAGCATGTCCAGGTATTCGCTGTCCCACGTGGGGTCAAAGGTTCCAGCAAAGCCCTCTTCATCCACCTCTGAACCCGAGGGGAAGGAACTCCCCTCCTCCTCCTCTCCCTCCGTCTCTCCCCCAGTCTCAGGACCCACCTCCCCCTCCGTCTCTCCCCCTGTCTCAGCACCCACCTCCCCCTCCGCGCGGCCAAAACAGGTGAGGGTGAACTTCTTGGCACGCTGGCGTCTCTTCTTGAACATGAGAACTCCTTTGGAGTTGGAGTTTGGAGCGTCGGTGAGCAGGGAGGCGATGGAACGACATTTAGTACGAGCCTCTTTCACCTGCCTGTCTACCACACTCTCTCCTCTCTGCAGCTCTGGTAGACAGGGGGAGGGACAGGAGGAAGGGGGAGAAGTGGGGGAGAGAGAACGAGAGAACAGAGGATTACATAAGTAACTGTAATGAATAAGAAAATTCTGGTTAGAAACATAAAAGCCTGTTTGGGAGTGATTGACAGCATCTGGAATGTCACTCAAATCCATGATGACACCATGATGGGTGACACCATCAGCCAGTGAGGGGTGGGCAGGGCTCAACCCTGACAGACAGGAGAGTGTGCTGGGGGCTCAAAGCTCTGATTTCCCCATACTCTCCAGTTGAGCAGCGCCCAGATAGTATATCTGTCTGTCTGTCTGTCTGTCTGTCTGTCTGTCTGTCTGTCTGTCTGTCTGTCTGTCTGTCTGTCTGTCTGTCTGGCTGTCTGTCTGTCTGTCTGTCTGTCTGTCTGTCTGTCTGTCTGTCTGTCTGTCTGTCTGTCTCCATATCAGTGTATGTATTTGGTGTATGAGATGGAGATATTTCAGCCGTTTTATAAATGAACTCAGGCCTCAGAAATAGCCTCACACAAACACTGTTAGTATGACTAACAGCCACACACACACACACACACACACACACACACACACACACACACACACACACACACATAGGAATCAGGTGTCTATGAGGCTGGTTTCTACTTACAGTGACAGGAATCACAGTCCTGAAACAGATGACGATCTGAAGAGAGGAATCAGTCCAGGTTTCTCTTATCCAACCACAGATGAGACGACATCAGTCGACATCAGTCGACATCAGTAACAGAAGAAATATACAGGGCAGGAGAGAGACACAGCAGCCTTGACTGGCAGAAACACAAAGACAGAGTCGACCAGCAGCAACCAGCAATATTACCCACCAGCAATATTACCCACCAGCAATATTACCCAACCAGCAATATTACTCACCATCAATATTACCCACCAGCAATATTACTCACCATCAATATTACCCACCAGCAATATTACCCACCAGCAATATTACTCACCATCAATATTACCCACCAGCAATATTACTCACCATCAATATTACCCAAGCAGCAATATTATTCACCATCAATATTACCCACCAGCAATATTACCCACCAGCAATATTACCCAACCAGCAATATTACCCACCATCAATATTACCCACCAGCAATATTGCTCACCATCAATATTACCCAACCAGCAATATTACTCACCATCAATATTACCCACCAGCAATATTACCCACCAGCAATATTACCCAACCAGCAATATTACTCACCATCAATATTACCCACCAGCAATATTACTCACCAGCAATATTACCCAACCAGCAATATTACCCAACCAGCAATATTACTCACCATCAATATTACTCACCATCAATATTACCCACCAGCAATATTACCCAACCAGCAATATTACCCACCAGCAATATTACTCACCATCAATATTACCCACCAGCAATATTACCCACCAGCAATATTACTCACCATCAATATTACCCACCAGCAATATTACTCACCAGCAATATTACTCAACCAGCAATATTACCCACCAGCAATATTACTCAACCAGCAATATTACTCAACCAGCAATATTACCATCAATATTACCCACCAGCAATATTACCCAACCAGCAATATTACCCACCAGCAATATTACCCAACCAGCAATATTACTCACCAGCAATATTACCCACCAGCAATATTACCCACCAGCAATATTACCCACCAGCAATATTACTCACCAGCAATATTACTCACCAGCAATATTACCCACCAGCAATATTACCCACCAGCAATATTAGTCACCAGCAATATTACTCACCAGCAATATTACTCAACCAGCAATATTACTCAACCAGCAATATTACTCACCAGCAATATTACTCACCAGCAATATTACTCACCAGCAATATTACCCACCAGCAATATTACCCACCAGCAATATTACTCACCAGCAATATTACTCACCAGCAATATTACTCACCAGCAATATTACCCACCAGCAATATTACCCACCAGCAATATTACCCACCAGCAATATTACCCACCATCAATATTACCCACCAGCAATATTACTCACCATCAATATTACCCACCAGCAATATTACCCACCAGCAATATTACCCACCAGCAATATTACCCACCATCAATATTACTCACCAGCAATATTACCCACCATCAATATTACTCACCAGCAATATTACTCAACCAGCAATATTACTCACCAGCAATATTACTCACCAGCAATATTACCCACCAGCAATATTACTCAACCAGCAATATTACCCAACCATCAATATTACCCAACCAGCAATATTACCCACTATCAATATTACCCACTATCAATATTACCCACTATCAATATTACCCACTATCAATATTACCCACTATCAATATTACTCAACCAGCAATATTACTCAACCAGCAATATTACTCAACCAGCAATATTTACCCACCAGCAATATTACCAACCAGCAATATTACTCACCAGCAATATTACCCACCAGCAATATTACTACCAGCAATATTACCACTATCAATATTACCCACTATCAATATTACCCAAATATTACCCACTAGCAATATTACCCACCATCAATATTACTCAACCATCAATATTACCCAACCAGCAATATTACCCAACCAGCAATATTACCCACCATCAATATTACCCACCATCAATATTACTCAACCATCAATATTACCCAACCAGCAATATTACCCAACCAGCAATATTACCCACCAGCAATATTACCCACCATCAATATTACCCACCAGCAATATTACTCACCAGCAATATTACCCACTATCAATATTACCCACTATCAATATTACCCACCAGCAATATTACCCAACCAGCAATATTACCCACCATCAATATTACCCACCGGCAATATTACCCACCATCAATATTACCCAACCAGCAATATTACCCACCAGCAATATTACCCACCAGCAATATTACCCACCAGCAATATTACCCAACCAGCAATATTACCCACCAGCAATATTACCCACCAGCAATATTACTCAACCAGCAATATTACCCAACCATCAATATTACCCAACCAGCAATATTACCCACTATCAATATTACCCACTATCAATATTACCCACTATCAATATTACCCACTATCAATATTACCCACTATCAATATTACTCAACCAGCAATATTACTCAACCAGCAATATTACTCAACCAGCAATATTACTCACCAGCAATATTACCCACCAGCAATATTACCCAACCAGCAATATTACTCACCAGCAATATTACCCACCAGCAATATTACTCACCAGCAATATTACCCACTATCAATATTACCCACTATCAATATTACCCACTATCAATATTACTCAACCATCAATATTACCCAACCAGCAATATTACCCAACCAGCAATATTACCCACCATCAATATTACCCACCATCAATATTACTCAACCATCAATATTACCCAACCAGCAATATTACCCAACCAGCAATATTACCCACCAGCAATATTACCCACCATCAATATTACCCACCAGCAATATTACTCACCAGCAATATTACCCACTATCAATATTACCCACTATCAATATTACCCACCAGCAATATTACCCAACCAGCAATATTACCCACCATCAATATTACCCACCAGCAATATTACCCACCATCAATATTACCCAACCAGCAATATTACCCACCAGCAATATTACCCACCAGCAATATTACCCACCAGCAATATTACCCAACCAGCAATATTACCCACCAGCAATATTACCCACCATCAATATTACCCACCAGCAATATTACTCAACCAGCAATATTACTCACCATCAATATTACCCACTATCAATATTACCCACTATCAATATTACCCACTATCAATATTACTCAACCATCAATATTACCCAACCAGCAAAATTACCCACTATCAATATTACCCACTATCAATATTACCCACTATCAATATTACCCACTATCAATATTACTCAACCATCAATATTACCCACCAGCAATATTACCCACCAGCAATATTACCCACCAGCAATATTACTCAACCAGCAATATTACCCAACCAGCAATATTACTCAACCAGCAATATTACCCACCAGCAATATTACCCAACCATCAATATTACCCACCAGCAATATTACCCAACCAGCAATATTACCCACCATCAATATTACCCACCAGCAATATTACCCACTATCAATATTACCCACTATCAATATTACCCACTATCAATATTACCCACTATCAATATTACTCAACCAGCAATATTACTCACCAGCAATATTACCCACCAGCAATATTACTCACCAGCAATATTACTCACCAGCAATATTACCCACCAGCAATATTACTCACCAGCAATATTACCCACTATCAATATTACCCACTATCAATATTACCCACTATCAATATTACCCACTATCAATATTACTCAACCATCAATATTACCCAACCAGCAATATTACCCACTATCAATATTACCCACTATCAATATTACCCACTATCAATATTACCCACTATCAATATTACTCAACCAGCAATATTACCCACCAGCAATATTACCCAACCAGCAATATTACCCACCATCAATATTACCCACCAGCAATATTACTCACCAGCAATATTACTCACCAGCAATATTACCCACCAGCAATATTACTCACCAGCAATATTACCCACTATCAATATTACCCACTATCAATATTACCCACCCAATATTACCCACTATCAATATTACTCAACCATCAATATTACCCAACCAGCAATATTACCCACCATCAATATTACCCACCATCAATATTACCCAACCATCAATATTACCCACTATCAATATTACTCAACCAGCAATATTACCCACCAGCAATATTACCCAACCAGCAATATTACCCACCATCAATATTACCCACCAGCAATATTACCCACCAGCAATATTACCCACCAGCAATATTACCCACCCAGCAATATTACCCAACCAGCAATATTACCCACCCAGCAATATTACTCACCATCAATATTACCCAACCATCAATATTACCCAACCATCAATATTACCCAACCAGCAATATTACCCAACCATTAATATTACCCACCAGCAATATTACTCACCAGCAATATTACCCACCATCAATATTACCCACCAGCAATATTACTCACCAGCAATATTACTCACCATCAATATTACCCACCAGCAATATTACTCACCAGCAATATTACTCACCATCAATATTACCCACCAGCAATATTACTCACCAGCAATATTACTCACCAGCAATATTACCCAACCAGCAATATTACCCACCAGCAATATTACTCACCATCAATATTACCCACCAGCAATATTACCCACCATCAATATTACCCAACCAGCAATATTACTCACCATCAATATTACCCAACCATCAATATTACCCACCAGCAATATTACCCACCAGCAATATTACTCACCAGCAATATTACTCAACCAGCAATATTACCCACCATCAATATTACCCACTATCAATATTACTCAACCATCAATATTACCCAACCAGCAATATTACTCAACCATCAATATTACCCACCAGCAATATTACCCACCAGCAATATTACTCAACCATCAATATTACCCACTATCAATATTACCCACTATCAATATTACCCACTATCAATATTACCCACCATCAATATTACCCACCATCAATATTACTCAACCATCAATATTACCCACTATCAATATTACCCACTATCAATATTACCCACCATCAATATTACCCACTATCAATATTACCCAACCATCAATATTACCCAACCAGCAATATTACCCACCAGCAATATTACCCACCAGCAATATTACCCACCATCACCAAACAGATTTCATTTCTCACTAAAAACACCCAGAACCATCCGCAGAAAACACCTCCTGTCCAGTAACAGTATCTTACCACACCTTCAGCACCTCCAGTGTGTGTGTGTGTGTGTGTGTGTGTGTGTGTGTGTGTGTGTGTGTGTGTGTGTGTGTGTGTGTGTGTGTGTGTGTGACTTACCAGCGTAGATGGTGTGAATAACGGAGTGTTCAACAGGGTCCGAACCCGTTGAAGATGTGAAGTTCCTCATGTCTCCAAGTGTGTGTGTTCTCTAACCCTCACACACACATTCTCAGGTAGGTGGAAAGTGACCAGTTGTATTCTAGGTAGGATAACAACTCTCTCTCCTATCTCTCTCTCCTCTCTCTTCTTCCTTCCCATCCCCCCACTCTCCTCTTTTGTGTCACTCTCTCATTCTCTCTCTCTTCTTCTATCCCAAACCAACACATGATGTCATCCCCTATTCCTGTCTGTCTGACAGATGTCTGGGCACACACACACACACACACACACACACACACACACACACACACACTGTCCATGGGGTTCTCCCCCGTCCTTCACCCACTCAGATCTGCAAAATATTTCCATACAACAACCTTGTACATGCTCCAGAGCTCTGTCTCTGTGTGTGTGTGTGTGTGTGTGTGTGTGTGTGTGTGTGTGTGTGTGTGTGTGTGTGTGTGTGTGTGTGTGTGTGTGTGTGTGTGTGTGTGTGTGTGTGTGTGTGTGTGCGCGAGTGCGTACGTATGTGTGTGTGTGCGTGTGTGTGTGTGATGTGAGTAAGGCCAGTTCTCACTGTCACTATTGTCTCTCTGTCCAAGATGTAACCTTGCCTGAAACCTGAAGACTTGCATTAGCTCCTGAAGCTTATGCCAAGGCTTTAGCTCAGCAGGATAACCCCGTGCCAGGGAGCACCATCAGCTGCTATAGTTCAGAATGAGGTAGACAGCTGTGAGGAAAGTTACATCATTCATGAGTTAATAGATTCATGTAGTCATCTAAGCAGGTCAGATACCTATGTCTAGCTGCATGGGAAGAATGCCATTTTTGACATGGAGTTGAAACCTGATTTTCAAATAAATAGGGTATAATTGATCAGGTTTGCTGCCCCCTCCCCTTCCACCCCCCACCCCCCACCACCCCATCCCCTCTCCTCCCATCAGCCATGGCATATTCAGCTGTGGGGATCACTAAATGTGAGGTCAGGTGTGTCCGTGTGTCCGTCAAGGCCAGAGGGGAATGCTAGCTGTCCCACCATAAATCTTCTGGATGAGACCAGGGCTTAGAATACTAACAGGAGAGACAGAAATAGGAGAGGGACGCTTTGATTCATGAGATAGACAGCAACAGGAAATATCCCCCTCTCTCAAATCAAATCAAACTTTATTTGCCACATGCGCTGAATACAACAAGTGTAGACTTTACCGGTAAATGCTTTACTTACAAGCCCTTAACCAGACACATTTACTCCCATACACTCACAGACACTAACAGACACTCACAGACACTCACATACATTCCCACAGGCGTTGCAGAGCAGCTGAAGAGTTCACATGTAGGCTGTAGTGTGTATAGTGTGCAGGGTATCTGGTATAGTGTACTCACTGGCTTGCCGGGCCTTTTCCTTGTACGTAGCAGACAGTTCATCACTGAGTGGGGTCAGCTGGGCACCCACCATGGGAACCATCTGAGAGCTGGAGCACAGCATCATGGCTCCTCTAGCCCGCTCTGGAGACACCAGGGGTGAGCAGGCCAGAACCACACCCCCCCCTGCCTCCTGGAACCCACTGTCTCCCTCCACCTCTCCTCCCACCACCGGCTCCCCCTGCGCATGGTGTAGGACGGGCCGGGCTGGGTGGGTCCACTCTGGCCGGGCCTGCGGGGGTTGGGTTTGGGGTTGGTAGACCACCTCCCTGCGTGGTACTCCAGGTTGAAACCCCCCTGTTCCTGATCCCGTTGGTTGCTCCCACTGTTGGATCCCCCCATTTCCCAGTGTGGGTAGTTGCTCCCAGGTCCCCTGCAGGGAAACACCCCCATCTGGAGCGCTCTCATACCTTGAGAGAGAGAGAGAGAGAGAGAGAGAGAGAGAGAGAGAGAGAGAGAGAGAGAGAGAGGAGAGAGAGAGAGAGAGAGAGAGAGGGAGAGGGAGAGAGAGAGAGAGAGGGAGAGAGAGAGAGAGAGGGAGATTGGGCGGGTCATGGTGATGTCATCGTACAAACCAACAAGGTTGGGGATGATTCTGTTTTGTTCTTGTCTCATACCCGCTTATCTCCGAAGTCTCCTCCTCCTCCTGCTGGCGACCGGGAGAGCGCGCGTCCGGAGGAGTGTGTCGCTGGCGGCGGTGTGTGTGTGTGTGTGTGTCCGAATCGCTGTCCATCTCTCCATAATAGGCCTCACTGTCAGGGGGGGAGGTGAGGGTGAAGCAGGCAGGCCCGTCAGTGTGTGTGGCTGTGTGTATCCGACCCGGCAGGACCACAGAATGGAACCCAGACCTGGAGGCAGAAAGAGAACGAGATAGCCAGGCTGTGTGTGTGGCTGTGTGTATCCGACCCGGCAGGACCACAGAGTGGAACCCAGACCTGGAGGCAGAAAGAGAACGAGATAGCCAGGCTGTGTGTGTGTCTGTGTGTATCCGACCCGGCAGGACCACAGAGTGGAACCCAGACCTGGAGGCAGAAAGAGAACGAGATAGCCAGGCTGTGTGTGTGTCTGCGTTGCTTATTCTACGGTCTACTTGTATAGGTCTAGTGTATGTGTACAGTGTATCCCCTATATGCATTTAGCAGTGGCGCACTGTCCGTATGATCTGACCTCTTGACCCTGAGGTTGAGTCTATGTCTGTATGCTCTGACCTCTTGTCCCTGAGGTTGAGTCTATGTCTGTATGCTCTGACCTCTTGACCCTGAGGTTGAGTCTATGTCTGTATGCTCTGACCTCTTGACCCTGAGGTTGAGTCTATGTCTGTATGCTCTGACCTCTTGACCCTGAGGTTGAGTCTATGTCTGTATGCTCTGACCTCTTGACCCTGAGGTTGAGTCTATGTCTGTATGCTCTGACCTCTTGACCCTGAGGTTGAGTCTATGTCTGTATGCTCTGACCTCTTGACCCTGAGGTTGAGTCTATGTCTGTATGCTCTGACCTCTTGTCCCTGAGGTTGAGTCTATGTCTGTATGATCTGACCTCTTGACCCTGAGGTTGAGTCTATGTCTGTGCTCTGACCTCTTGTCCCTGAGGTTGAGTCTATGTCTGTATGATCTGACCTCTTGACCCTGAGGTTGAGTCTATGTCTGTATGCTCTGACCTCTTGACCCTGAGGTTGAGTCTATGTCTGTATGCTCTGACCTCTTGTCCCTGAGGTTGAGTCTATGTCTGTATGATCTGACCTCTTGACCCTGAGGTTGAGTCTATGTCTGTATGCTCTGACCTCTTGACCCTGAGGTTGAGTCTATGTCTGTATGCTCTGACCTCTTGTCCCTGAGGTTGTGTGTATGTCTGTATGCTTTGACCTCTTGTCCCTGAGGTTGAGTCTATGTCTGTATGCTCTGACCTCTTGACCCTGAGGTTGAGTCTATGTCTGTATGCTCTGACCTCTTGACCCTGAGGTTGAGTCTATGTCTGTATGCTCTGACCTCTTGTCCCTGAGGTTGTGTGTATGTCTGTATAATCTGACCTCTTGACCCTGAGGTTGAGTCTATGTCTGTATGCTCTGACCTCTTGACCCTGAGGTTGAGTCTATGTCTGTATGCTCTGACCTCTTGACCCTGAGGTTGAGTCTATGTCTGTATGCTCTGACCTCTTGACCCTGAGGTTGTGTGTATGTCTGTATGATCTGACCTCTTGACCCTGAGGTTGAGTCTATGTCTGTATGCTCTGACCTCTTGACCCTGAGGTTGAGTTTATGTCTGTATGCTCTGACCTCTTGACCCTGAGGTTGAGTCTATGTCCGTATGCTCTGACCTCTTGACCCTGAGGTTGAGAGTGTGTCGATGGGAGTCGATGAGCATCATCGCCTGAGCGTGGTTGAGCTCTGCACAGACATGGTCGCCGATGGCAACCAACTCATCCTCCTCCCTCAGGTCGGCCCGGCACGCCTTACTGCGCCGTCGCACCTGCAACACACACAGCCTCAATGCAGCAGCATGGAATCCCAGAGTGGGGAGCAGTGTCATAGAGCCACTAGGGGGAGACAAAAGCTGAACACTTCTGAGGTTTAAATGTTTTACATTTTAGTCATTTAACAGACACTTATCCAGAGCAACTTACAGTTGGTGCATTCATCTTAAGATAGCGAGGTGGGACAACAACATATCACAGTCGTAGGAAGTACATTTTCCCTCAATAAAGGAGCTATCAGCAAAGCCAGTAGGGAAAGACCTGCACAAGTTTATATTTATGTTGTGAGGACATCATCTGTCCGGGGCTATGGAGGGGAGGGGGAGTCTGAAGGGCCGTACAAACTAGGCAATGATGTCATGAAGTTGTCCATCACTGAATATGGTGGAGGGGTGGAAGCAAAGCCCTATACATACATGGATCTGTCAGAAAGCATGAGAGATAGGTGGGATAGAGAGAGAGACAGAGAGAGAGAGAGAGAGAGAGAGAGGTGGGATAGAGAGAAAGAGAGAGCGAGAGAGAGAGAGAGAGAGAGAGAGAGAGAGGTGGGATAGAGATAGAGAGAGAGAGAGATAGGTGGGATAGAGAGAGAGAGAGAGAGAGGGGGGGGAAGAGATATAAAGGGGGAGAGAGAGGGGAGGGGTGGAGAGAAAGGGAGAGAGAGAGAGATAGGCAGGATGGAGAGAGAGGGTGCAGAGATATACAGGTGGAGAGAGAAAGAGAGAGCGTGAGGGAAAGAAAGAAAGAACAGTGGACAGATGACACATAGCAGAATCATTTCTGACAGCTGCCTCCCCCCATACACACAGTGGGCAGAGGGCATGCCTCACATTCACCATGTGTTGCCCATACACCCCGAAATAAACCCCAGCTGGAGAACCAGCCACATTCCTAGACAAACCCACAGCCAGAGCAGCTAACCAGGGATATCGCCTCTTACACACTTTATATGGTGAGTAATATGTACCTGTTAGGCCAAATTAGCCTGGTTAGCATAGGCATGTACATTACCCGCCGCTTTTCCCCTCTACCGGTCGGCACCAGAGACTGTGTGTGTGATTATGTGGAGGGCAGACATGCCTCAGATAAGCCCAGCTGGGAGTAGAGAGGTCCGCAGGATTAGAATAGCTCATTTAAGAGGAGCTGGAGCAGGCCATGGAAAAATGGCCTCTCTCTCTCTCTCACACACACACACACATACACACACACACACACACACACACACACACACACAGACACACAGTCTTCTACAACTATCCTTGTGGGGACACACAATTCAGTCCCATTCAAAATGCTATTTTTCCTAACCCCTAACCCTAAACCTTACCCTAACCTATGCCTTTACCCAAGTCCTAACCCTAACATTAAGAATAGAAGAGAATAGAATAAAATAGAATAGAATAGAAGAGAATAGAAGAGAATAGAATAGAAGAGACTAGAATAGAAGAGGATAGAAGAGAACACAAAAGGATAGAATCTAATAAAACAGACTAGAATAGAAGAGAATAGAAGAGCATAGAAGATAAGAGAATAGAAGAGAAGAGGATAGCGTAGAAGAGAAGAGAATAGAAGAGACGAGGATGGAGTAGAAGAGAAGAGAATAGAAGAGAAGAGGATAGAGTAGAAGAGAAGAGAATAGAACAGAATAGAACAGAAGAGGATAGAGTAGAAGAGAAGAGAAGAGAATAGAAGAGAAGAGGATAGAGTAGAAGAGAAGAGAATAGAAGAGGATAGAACAGAAGAGGATAGAGTAGAAGAGAATATAATAGAAGAGGATAGAGTAGAATAGAATAGAAGAGAGTAGAGGAGAATAGAATAGAAGAGAATAGAAGAGAATCGAAGAGGAGAGAGTAGAGGAGAATAGAATAGAAGAGAATATAAAAGAAGATAAGAAAATAGAAGAGAATAGAAGAAGAGAATATAATATAATAGAAGAGAAGAGGATAGAGTAGAAGAGAATATAATAGAAGAGGATAGAGTAGAAAAGAATATAATAGAAGAGGATGGAGTAGAAGAGAAGAGTAGAGAAGGGAAGGGAAGAGAAGAGAAGAGAATATAATAGAAGAGAATAGAATAAAAGAGACTAGAATAGAATAGAAGAGAATAGAAGAGAAGAGGATAGAAGAGAATATAATAGAAGAGAATAGAATAGAAGAGAATAGAGTAGAAGAGAAGAAAAGAGAATAGAAGAGAATAGAATAAAAGGGACTAGAGTAGAATAGAATCAAACAGACTAGAGTAGAAGAGCATAGAAGAGAAGAAAATAGAAGAGAATAGAAGAGAAGAGAATAGAAGAGAATATAAAAAAAGAGAATAGAATAAAAGAGAATAGAAGAGAATAGAATAAATGAGACTATAGAAGAAATTATAATAGAAGAGAATAGGATAGAAGAGAAGAGGATAGGATAGAGTAGAAGATAATAGAACAGAAGAGAAGAGAATAGAATAAAAGTGAATAGAAGAGAATAGAGTAGAAGAGAATAGAGTAGAAGAGAATAGAATAGAAGAGAAGAGAATAGAATGGAAGAGAAGAGAATAGAAGAAAATAGAAGAGAATAGAAGAAAATCTAATATAGTAGGAGAAAATAAAAGAGAATAGAATAGAAGAGAATAGAATAGAAGAAAATATATTATAGTAGAAGAGAATAGAAGAGAAGAGAATAGAAGAAAATTGAATATAGTAGGAGAAAATAGAAGATAATAGAATAGAAGAGAGTAGAAGAGAATAGAAGAAAATATAACATAGTAGGAGAAAAATAGAAGAGAATAGAAGAGAAGAGAATAGAATAGAAGAAAATATAATATAGTAGAAAAGAATAGAATAGAATAGCACACATGTGACAGGCTGGTAGTTCAGTGTCAGCTGCAGAGCAGTTTAGGGGTTAAATGGTTCACGGGTATCTCGGCAATAATATAATATATGCCATTTAGCCGATGCTTTTTTGCAAAGCGACTTACAGAGAAATGTAATGTCAAATAAAATGTAAACATTTTATGTGTAAGTGGTCCCGGGAATCAAGCCCACTACCCTGGTGTCTTAAGCACAAGCAACTGAGCTACAAGGATAATCTTGATGCCAACAGCATTGATCCATCAGCCCTGAGATTTGGAGCTGTGAATGATCCATTTATCTAACCCAGTACTAACAACTAAGCCAATTTGAGAGAGGTCACATTTTTATTTTACCTTTATTTAATTAGGCAAGTCAGATAAGAACAAATTCTTATTTACGATGATGGCCAACCCCGGCCAAACTCTAAGGCTGGGCCAATTGTGCACCGCCTTATGGGAATTCCAATCAAGGACGGCTGTGATACAGAGTGGAATCGAACCAGGGACTGTAGTGACTCCTCTAGCACTGAGATACAGTGTCTTAGACCACTGTGCCACGCGGGAGCCCTACATGCAGCCCAGATTTCTACAACATCTTTTCTGATTAGATTAAATGCATTCTGCCATGTCAACACCAACATGTCTCTGTGAGTGTGTGTGTCCACTTAGAGAGCATGCCGTCAATTCCTCTGCTCTTAGAGTGGTTTTATCTTGTCTTAATGGTATACTACACTGAGAGAGATAACACACTGTAATAATTCCTATCACACACACACACATTAAAACACAGAGATGAAACACACATGAACACCAAGAAACATACAACATGGAGAGAACACACCACCGTTTATATACAACAGCTGTTCCTGCAAGTGTTACTCGAGGATCTGCCCATACCCCACTCTATATTACACACACACACACACACACACACACACACACACACACACACACACACACACACACACACACACACATACACACACACACACACATACACACACACACACACACACACACGTTGTACCTTGGCCACCTGTAGTGGTGTTTGGTGCTCTGCTCCTCCTTGCAGTCTGAAGCCCCATGGAGCCCCTCCTGAGAGAGTGACCACCACCTCCTCTGCTACCATCACTACTCAGTAACACACATACACGCTGAATCACACTGCACACGGAGTGTATGTCTCTCTGCTTCTTCCAACTGCTCTGTGTATGTTTATGTCTCACTGGTCTGACATGCTTCCTCTGTGACCCCGCCCACTTACTCCACCCAGAGAGAGGGGGGTTTGAGAGGGAAGGGGGTAGAGCGAGAGAGAGAGAGAGAGAGAGAGAGAGAGAGAGAGAGAGAGAGAGAGAGAGAGAGAGAGGGGAGGGGGACTGGTTTCCGTCTGCTAATAGTGGAATGCTGTGTCGGCTGGAAGGGGGCAGGAGAGTGTGTGTGTGTGTTTTATATCCACCACACATGTCATGACACTCTGCAGCTCCAGCCAGGGATGCTGATAGATCCTCCCAAAATAACCCTCTGGCCCCCTCCCTCGCACACTGTCCTGACCACCAATCCAGCCCTCTCCAAGGCTTTGTCTCAAACTGCCACAAGAGGAGAAGGGAGAGGAGAGGGAGGGGGAGAGGGATAGGATAGAGGGGATAGGAGGGGAAGAGGGAGTGGGAGAGGAGAGGAAAGGAGAGGAGAGGAGAGGAGAGGAGAGGAGAGGAGAGGAGAGGAGAGGAGAGGAGAGGAGAGGAGAGGAGAGAGGGAGAGGAGAGGAGAGGAGAGGAGAGGGAGGGAGGGGGAAGGGGAGGGGGAGGGGGAGAAGGGAGAGGAGAGGAGAGGGAGGTGGCTAGGAGAGTTGGGGAGAGGTTTGGAAGAGGGAGTGGGAAAGGAGGGGAGAGGAGAGGAGCAGGAGGGGTGAGGAAGATGATAGGGAGAGGGTGAGGAGAAGGAGGGGGAGAGGGAGGGAGGGGGAGAGGAAGAGGAGAGGGAGAGGGAAAGGAGAAGGAGGGGGAGAGGAGAGGAGAGGAGAGGAGAGGAGAGGAGAGGAGAGGAGAGGAGAGGAGAGGAGAGGAGAGGAGAGAGGGAGAGGAGAGGGAGGGGAGGGAGGGGAGAGGGAGTGGGAGAAGGAGAAGAGACGGGGAGGGAGGGATATTTTTAAGAGCATATGCCTACTTATTGTGATTCACATTCACAGAGTGAGCTAACACCACCCTGTCACAGCGGGTCAGTATTGCTTTGGGGAGCTATTAGACTGCTTCCATGATAACACCAGAAAGTTGTATCGTCTACTAACGGTGCTTTTCCAATGAGACTTTTCCCGACTGTGTTTTATGTTGATGTGTAAGCTCCAGTGTTACTGTTTTTCCATCAGGAGTTTGACATTAAAGACTTGGGGTGAGCAGAATCAACAACCTCTGCATCATGAAAGACTGTTGCTTTGTGAGGTGTTAAAGTTCACAGTTAGTCATTGTTGTGTAAATGAAAGGTTAAAAGTATTCAGGGTCTTACCTTGGCACAAAGTCCGCCGGACCCACGGCCCAGCGAGACATAGGTGCCAGTCCGTGTAGATGAAACAGAAAAATCTGAGCCTTTTGGGTAAAACACTGGGATAAATCCTCAATGGAAATGCGACACGTGATCCCAGCTTTGGTAATGCAGTGCTGTTCATATTTATTACTGTCCCGTCCGCAACCCACAAGTGTTCTATTATTTCATGATGGAATCACATTTTCAGTTTGATTGTACAATATCTAGAATACTACACACTTTTTGGTCTGAAATAATAATTGTTCTGTATTTTCTGTTTGACATGAATTGCTTGTCTCTGTTTAAGTCTACCGGAGCAGCGATTCAAATCTATTGCGACAGTAAGACTTCAGTGTCCGCACACAGCTTCTCTTCCTCCGTCAGGCTCGTTCCTGACCTCCACAAGCTACAAGAACACACGTTTGATTTTACAGTAAAAACCAGGGGAAAGTCTAAAAGAAACATCCTCAAAAGATGATGAGCAACCATTTCCTCTGTGGTCAAAGCGCTTCGGCGTTTCTCCAGCCGTCCTCCTGTGCAGTTCTACTAGTAATGTGACAGAAGGCAGTGTAGGTCAGACGAGGAGTCGGTTGTTGAGCACTGCCACTCCTGCAGTCACACCTCCACCAGGGTGCTGGTCACACTTGGGACGAGGAGTCGGTTGTTGAGCACTGCCACTCCGGCAGTCACACCTCCACCAGGGTGCTGGTCACACTTGGGACGAGGAGTCGGTTGTTGAGCACTGCCACTCCTGCAGTCACACCTCCACCAGGGTGCTGGTCACACTTGGGACGAGGAGTCGGTTGTTGAGCACTGCCACTCCTGCAGTCACACCTCCACCAGGGTGCTGGTCACACTTGGTCCTCAGCTGATGTCCAGCTCACTCGATCTGCACCATGTCTTGACCACTGAGGCAGTGGTGTAAAGAACTTAAGTTAAAATAATTGAAAGTACTAATTAAATCAGTAAATAGCCCATCCAACTACCTCATCCCCATACTGTTATTTATTTTGCTCCTTTGCACCCCAGTACCGCTACTTGCACACTGATCTTCTGCACATCAATCACTCCAGTGTTTAATTTGCCATACTGTAATTATTTCACAACTATGGCCTATTTATCGCCTCACCTCCCTTATCCTACCTCATTTGCACACATTGTATATAGACTTTCTCTATTGTATTATTGACTGCATGTTTGTTCATTCCGTGTGTAACTCTATGTTGTTGTTTGTGTCACACTGCTTTGTTTTATCTTGGCTAGGTCGCAGTTGTAAATGAGAACTTGTTCTCAACTAGTCTACCTGGTTAAATAAAGGTGTTCTCAACTAGCCTACCTGGTTAAATAAAGGTGAAATAAAAAATAAAATAAAATAGTCGAGGTAATTGAGGTAATATGTACACTACCATTCAAAAGTTTGGGGTCACTTAGAAATGTCCTTGTTTTTGAAAGAAAAGCACATTTTTTTTGTCCATGTATTTAAAATAACATCAAATTGATTAGAAGTACAGTGTAGACATTGTTAATGTTGTAAATTACTATTGTAGCTGGAATTTACGGATTTTTATGGGAATATCTACATAGCCGTACAGAGGTCCATTATCAGCAACCATCACTCCTGTGTTCCAATGGCACGTTGTATTAGCTAATCCAAGTTTATCATTTTAAAAGGCGAATTGATCATTAGAAAACGCTTTTGCAATTATGTTAGCACAGCTGAAAACTGTTGTGTTCTGATTAAAGAAGCAATAAAACTGTCCTTCTTTAGACTAGTTGAGTATCTGGAGCATCAGCATTTGTGGGTTCAACTACAGGCTCAAAATGTCAAGAAACAAAGCACTATCTTCTGAAACTCGTCAGTCTATTCTTGTTCTGAGAAATGAAGGCTATTCCATGCGAGAAATTCCCAAGAAACTGAATATCTCATACAACTCTGTGTACTACTGTAACGGATGTGAAACGCTAGCTTAGTTAGCGGTGGTGCGCGCTAAATAGCGTTTCAATCGGTGACGTCACTTACTCTGAGACCTTGAAGTAGTGGTTCCCTTTGCTCTGCAAAGGCCGCGGCTTTTGTGGAGCGATGGGTAACGATGCTTCGTGGGGTTCGTGATGTGTGCAGAGGGTCCCTGGTTCGCGCCCGGGTATGGGCGAGGGGACGGTCTAAAGTTATACTGTTACACTACTCCCTTCACAGAACAGCGCAAACTCTCTCACCAGAATAGAAAGAGGAGTGGGAGAACGCAGTGCACAACTGAGCAAGAGGACAAGTACATTAGTGCACAACAGTTTTCAGCTGTGATAACATAATTTCAAAAGGGAAAATCATTAAAGACTCCAACCACCCAAGCCATAAAGGGAAAATCATTAAAGACAACCACCACCCGAGCCATAAAGGGGAAATCATCAAAGACTCCAACCACCCAAGCCATAAACTGTTCTCTCTGCTTCCGCATGGCAAGCTGTACCAGTACATCAAGTCTGACACCATGCCATAAGACTACTAAATATTTAACTATATCGCTAATAAAATGGCTGCGCAGACTATCTGAGTTGACCCTTGTATTTTATTCTTATTCTCTATAAACTCTCAAAGGGCCCTACACACTTACACACACTGACACGCCAACACGCATACAAACACTCCATCATTTGCTCACACACACATAATATGTACAAAAATGTATACGGACTCTACACACACGCACACCCAATCATCATATACGCTGCTGCTATTCCATTTATCGTATTTCCTGATGCCTAGTCACCTTACTCCTATACACATCTACCTCTACGGATTCAGTATCCCGCCACATGGTACATATTGTACTGGAAATGCCCATGTATATAGCATGCTTACTTACTTTATTGTGTTCTCATTTCTTATTTTTATATTTTGTTTTTGTTCTACCTTGCTGATTTTAGTACTACATTGTTATTGATTACTGCCTTGTTGGGGTTAGAGCTTGCAAGAAAGGTATTTCATTGTACTTGTGCATGTGACCTTAAAACTTGAAACTTAAACTGGCAGTGACGACAGGGCAAACACTGAACCATTAAAGGTTGTTTATTTGGTTATGCATAAGTCATACATAATTCAAATGGTTCAAAAGTTTAAAACAAGATATTCAATCAATTCAATAAATGCTAAGTTAATAAATCAATCAGTTATTAAATGAAAAGAAAAAAAGCCTCATTTACAAAAGAAAAAAAAAATGTTTAACCAAAATTCAAACTATTACAATCCATCCATCCGTCTTCATTTGATAGTGTTTGTTGGAAAGGAGATTTCACCTGTTTGAGTTTTGAAGTTTTTTCTTGAGTGGTTGGTCTGGTGGAGTGGCTGCCGGTCTGTCTGTGTCCTTTTATTGGAGGTGAAGAACAGTTGGTGTCTGGGCTGGAAACTGGGAACCGTGTTGGTGTTGGTGCTGTGGCCGGGACTGGGAGAAAACAGAAACCGCGAACTGGGGCTGCTGCAGGTTCTGGGTCGGGATCTGGGTCTGTAGAGGGGAGGAATGACAACCTGAGGAGGAATCAGACACACAAGGGATGGTAGTACTTACCTGTGGTCTGCTCCCTCCTCTGTGCCTCGTCTGGTGCTGGGCCTGGGACTGGTACTGGAACCCGGGATCTGGATTGGTGCTGTATCTGCAGAAAGGAAGGAATGACAACCTGAGGAGTAAACAGGCATAACAAACTGAAAGGGTGCATACTGCCATCTAGAACAGAGTCTAGACTCTAGAGTGTTGTTTGAACAGGTATAAAGACAAGAATGATGTTTTACTGCCACCTATAGTTATGGTATGTTTGCTCACAAGTATAATTCATTGTCTGATCCCTCCTGGTGACCCAGATGGAATCATATGATCCTTCCTTCACCCAAGGAAAGGCCCACCCAGTTTTCTACTTTAAAATGGTGAATCCCTAAATAGCAATGTCCATGTCAAAACAGTTTTTTTCCCATCTATAGTCCTCTAGCTAACTCTATGGTGGTAAATTCCCACTTTGTTATGAACGCAATGTTACATAATTCATATCCCAACCCCTGTCCGGATGTGGACGTGGCAGACAGCCACGACACTTCCGGTGCGAATGTCTGCTTGGAGAGAAACCAGAGAAAGGATTAGCAGAACATCAATCCCTGGAAGTCATCGCTTTGAAGTATTGACGGCCAAAGGGCTTCGGAACTGGTTCTGAACAGGAAACAAACGTCTGCTTGGCTAACTTATTATTTTACCCGGTTGAAGGTGGGTTGTCGAGTTGTACGGTGGTGCAGTGTGTGACATACCTTGAAAGAAAACATAGGATTGGGATTCCGTGGTGGTGCTAACTAGTTAATGAACCAGACCTCTAACGCCCCAATTCAAACTCATTCAACAGCTCTTTAAGCGTTTTGCCAAAAAATACTTTCGTAATTTACTCTCGTTACGGCCGGTATGTACTTTTTTTTTTATTAAAAAAGTACAAGAAAAATATTTTTAAAATGCCTCTGTTTTTGTACATTTTTATTTAACGTTGGACCTTTTTTGGAAGTACATACCGTGATTAAATTTAGATGGTTGCTCAGCAGAACTCCATATTTGCTGATCAACGGACGTATTTTGACATGACAACGCTTGTAGGGATTGTAGAGTTTGAATCTGAGCATTCTGGACGTTAGAGCCAGAGGTCTGGTTCTTCTAACTACATGCTAATTTAACTAGCTACATAGCTAACAGGATAGCCACAGCTGATTCTTATTTCCACGATTAAAACTAGTGTGTAAATTAGGCCCAAACTCTCAACTAGCTGACAAAGGTTCGTGCTTTTAAGTTTCGACTGAAGACTCCGTATATAGAAACAAAAATGATTGATTCTCTGCCTGGTCTGGACCATGAATAATCATTTAGCTAGCTAGGTCAAATGCGACATTGTTTGCTGAGGTTAGCTAACCGACCGCGCTAGTTACTCTTGCCTGGCTAACCACAAATACCTCTGCTACGTTGTTCTTTGAAGTGTTCAATATATTCTCGTGGGTTGTATTGACCAAGTAATCTAAGCATTATGAACGAGAATCAGTTTCTAAACAGATTTAGCTAGCCAGTCGTGATGTTAGCACGTTAGACTTTTTTTTTGCCAAAGCCGCTACGGCAAATATGGGTCTTTCAACAGGCCTGTCACGCTAATAGATACACTGATCCAATGGTATTGTATTTCTAACCGTGGCAACTACTACTTTGAATTATTGAAAGAGCTGCGTTGGATAAACCCGTGTTTGTCATAAGATAATATTGCTACATCAGCTAACAAGCCAGCCAATGTAACCCGGTAACAGTAGTAGCTAGCTAACCGATGCGAATTCCATTGGATGAGACTAGCTAGCTACTATAGGCAATGAGTTACATCAATTATTTCAATATCATGGTCCAGTCTTTCTTGTGACTATCGGTGCCTTTAAACCTGCTCGTTTAACCTTTTAGGAAAGACATGTTGTAAGCTAAGTGAATGAATGCTCAATAGCCAGTTACTCTCAGCTACTAGTATGCGAACAGTCTTGTTGACAAGTAACGTTAGGTGGTGGGTGTAACGTTAGTTAGGCCTACTTTCAGTGTTCAGAGGACAGGACACTACAGCATAGACTAACTCTGTGATTGTATGGCTGCCTGTCAGCCTAGCACATGACGTTTGATTGAGCAGTATGGTTCAACAAGGTCTGATTGATCAGAGGTTGGTCCTACTTGTGTTGTATATAGGTAGGGTTATGTTGGTGGCTCACAAAGAAGTTGGGTGTGTTTAAAAGAAAATTAAGTGGGGAAACGTCATCCTCCTGTTTGCCAAACTCAATACCATGTCAGGTCTGTTGTAGGATAATTAACCCTTTATGCTCGTACCTGTATCCGATTTGAAATTGGCAGAAAATTGTTCCATGAACCACACATCTGAATGCACTCATGACTCCATTCTATGCGCACCCAAATGACCATCTGCTTCTCTGAATTGCCTTATGAAAGCCTAACACTGTAAGATCGTATATTATAATTTAGCTAGTCATGTTGGCAATTGAACACACTTTCAAATCGTGCCCATCTGAGCCCGATCGTGATTTATAATGGACCGTTTTTGGATTGTGTGATCAACAGTTTAGCCCTATCCATATTGGCCAATTCACATGAGCTAAAGGCCGGGCCAAGTGTGTACTGAGGTTTATTGTGAAGGTGTGGTCGAGACAAACAATACACAGAGCTGATATAGGTGTGTTTCAAACTGTGTCACAGGGAATATGAGTCGGCTATTATAGACATGCACTACCGGTCAAAAGGTTTAGAACACCTACTCATTCAAGGCTTTTTCTTTATTTTGACTATTTATCTACATTGTAGAATAACAGTGAAGACATTACAACTAGAAAATAACACGTGGAATCTCGTTACTGTAACTCCAAGCCGTCCAGCACATTGACTAGGTTTGAGACTGCGGGTGTGAAGCTAAACAGGACCATGGGCTGCATCTCAAAACTCTAGTGCTTTTTCTCTCCTCTGCACTAATCGATCAAACAAATGATAAGCGAAATAAATATGGTGGATGCCCTCTTGGAATTCTCTCTCAGCTTTCCAGATGGTCTACATCAGCATTGATGGAGACCAGATGACTATTGAGATGCAGCAGCCCATGTCTGAGGTGTTCGCTGCAGTCCTGCAGTACAATACGGACTCCATTACACAGCTGCTGGCCTGGTTGTGCTGAGTGGGCATGTATTCTCTCTAGAACCAGGGGAACGCAGCCCGGTAGGGTGACCTTAGTGGGTTACTACATCAACCTGCTCACTCTTTTCACTTTGACTCATTTTTTAATTTTTAATTTCACCTTTATTTAACCAGGTAGGCTAGTTGAGAACAGGTTCTCATCATTTACAACTGCGACCTGGCCAAGATGAAGCAAAGCATTGCAACAAACAAGAACACAGAGTTACACATGGAATAAACTAACACAGTCAATAATACAATAGAAAAAGTCTATATACAATGTGTGCAAATGAGGTAGGATACGGGAGGCGATAAATAGGCCATAGTGGCAAAATAATTACAATATAGCAATTAGACACTGGAGTGATAGATGTGCAAGTGGAAATACGGGGGTGTAAATGAGCAAAATAAATAACAGTATGGGGATGAGGTAGTTGGATGGGCTGTTTACAGATGCGCAGGTGCTGTGATCTGTGAGCTGCTTTGACAGCTGGTGCTTAAAGTTAGTGAGGGAGATATGAGTCTCCAGCTTCAGTGATTTTTGCAGTTTGTTCCAGTCATTGGCAGCAGTGAACTGGAAGGAAAGACAGCCAAAGGAGGACTTGGCTTTGGGGGTGACCAGTGAAATATACCTGCTGGAGTGCGTGCTATGGGTGGGTGCTATGGTGACCAGTGAGCTGAGATAAGGCATGGCTTTAACCTAGGAAAGACTGGTAGATGACCTGGAGCAAGTGGGTTTGGTGACGAATATGAAGCGAGGGCCAGCCAACGAGAGTATACAGGTCGCAGTTGTGGGTAGTATATGGGGCTTTGGTGACAAAACGGATGGCACTGTGATTGACTGCATCTAATTTGCTGAAAAGGGTGTTGGAGGCTATTTTGTAAATTATATCGCCGAAGTCTAGGATCGGTAGGATAGTCAGTTTTACGAGGGGATGTTTGGCAGCATGAGTGAAGGATGCTTTGTTGCAAAATAGGAAGCCGATTCTAGATTTAATTTTGGATTGGAGATGCTTAATGTGAGCCCGGAAGGAGTTTGCAGTCTAACCAGACACCTAGGTATTTATAGTTGTCCACATATTCTAAGTCCGAACCGTCCAGAGTAGTGATGCTAGATGGGCAGGCAGGTGTGGGCAGCGATTGGTTGAAGAGCATGCATTTAAGAGCAGTTGGAGGCCACGGAAGGACAGTTGTATGGCATTGAAGCTCGTCTGGAGGTTAGTTAATACATTGTCCAAAGAAGGGCCAGAGGTATACAGAATGGTATCGTCTGCGTAGAGGTGGATCGGAGAATCACCAGCCGAAAGAGCGACATCATTGATGTATACAGAGAAAAGAGTCAGCCCGAGGATTGAACCCTGTGGCACCCACATAGACTGCCAGAGGTCTGGACAACAGGCCCTCCGATTTGACACACTGAACTCTATCTGAGAAGTAGTTGGTGAACCAGGCGAGGCAGTCATTTGAGAAACCAAGGCTGTTGAGTCTGCCGATAAGAATGTGGTGATTGACCGAGTCGAAAGCCATGGCCAGGTCGATGAATACAGCTGCACAGTATTGTCTCTTATCAATGGCGGGTATGATATCGTTTAGGACCTTGAGCGTGGCTGAAGTGCACCCATGACCAGCTCGGAACCAAGATTGCATAGCGGAGAAGGTATGGTGGGATTCGAAATGGTTGGTGATCTGTTTGTTAACTTGGCTTTCGAAGACTTTAGAAAGGCAGGGCAGGATAGATATGGGTCTATAACAGTTTGGGTCCAAGGTGTCTCCCCCTTTGAAGAGGGGGATGACCTCGGCAGCTTTCCAATCTTTGGGGATCTCAGACGATTTGAAAGAGGTTGAATCGGCTAGTAATAGGGGTTGTGACAATTTCGGCAGGTAATTTTAGAAAGAGAGGGTCCAGATTGTCTAGCCCGGCTAATTTGTAGGGGTCCAGATTTTGCAGTTCTTTCAGAACATCAGCTATCTGGATTTGGGTAAAGGAGAAATGGGGAGGCTTGGGCAAGTTGCTGTGGGGGGTGCAGTGCTGTTGACCGGGGTAGGGGTAGTCAGGTGGAAAGCATGGCCAGCCGTAGAAAAATGCTTATTGAAATTCTCAATTATTGCGGCTTTATCGATGGTGACAGTGTTTCCTTGCCTCAGTGCAGTGGGCAGCTGGGAGGAGGTGCTCTTACTCTCCATGAACTTTAGTGTCCCATAACCTTTTGGAGTTTGTGCTACAGGATGCAAATTTCTGTTTGAAAAAGCTAGCCTTTGCTTTCCTATCTGCCTGTCTCTATATGTTCCTAACTTCCCTGAAAAGTTGCATATCGTGGGGGCTATTCGATGCTAATGCAGTACGCCACAGGATGTTTTTGTGCTTGTCATGGGCAGTCACGTCTTGGGTGAACCAAGGGCTATATCTGTTCCTGGTTCAACATTTTTGAATGGGGCATGCTTATTTAAGGTGGTGAGGAAGGCATTTTTAAAGAATAACCAGGCATCCTTTACTGACGGAATGAGGTCAATATCCTTACAGGATTCCCGGGCCAGGTCGATTAGAAAGGCCTGCTCGCTGAAGTGTTTTAGGGAGCGTTTGACAGTGATGAGGGGTGGTCGGTTGACCGCAGACTCATTACGGAAGCAGGCAATAAGTCAGTGATCGCTGAGATCCTGGTTGAAGACAGCAGGGTGCCCGTGTTTACGGATTTGGGGTTATACCTGGTAGGTTAATTTGATAATTTGTGTGAGATTGAGGGCATCTAGCTTAGATTGCAGAATGGTCGGGGTGTTAAGCATGTCCCAGTTTGTCACCTAACAGCACAATCTCTGAAGATAGATGGAGGGCAATCAATTCACATATGGTGTCCAGGGCATAACTTGGGACAGAAGGTGGTCTATAGCAACGGTGAGAGACTTGTTTCTGGAAAGGTGGATTTAAAAAAAATAGAAGCTCAAATTGTTTTGTTACAGACCTGGATAGTAAGACAGTCTATCTCTGCAGTAGATTGCAACTCCGCCAGTTCTATCTTGTCGGAAAATGTTATAGTTAGGGATGGAAATTTCAGGGTTTTTGGTGGTTTTCCTAAGCAAGGATTCAGACACGGCTAGGACATCCGTGTTGGCAGAGTGTGCTAAGGCAGTGAATAAAACAAACTTAGGGAGGAGGCTTCTAATGTTAACATGCATGAAACCATTCTTCTTCTCTCAGCTCTGATAGCAAGGGCTCACTTCCAACTACAGGGAGTCTTACCCTAATGAAGCAGGGCAGTCCCGTGTGACTCAACGCTGACCTCTTTTGCAAGGAGCACCTGCGCCTAATTTTAAATGTAGACGAACAAAAATATTCAGGAACACAATGAAAAATATTTGACATAATAAAGCTAGATTCCTTCATTTCTCTTGACTCACTGGTGTGCCTAAACAAAGTTCTAATTCCGACGGCTAAATATTTAGGCAAATATGCAAGTAAAATAGTGGCACTGTAGAGCCCTGCACCTGGAACGTCAAAACATTAACGCTGTTGTCCTAGTACTTATTGTCAGGGCAGTGAAGTTGATATAGAAATCAACCCCTGCCTTGGGAGTTAAATGCATGTTAACTTCTCCCAGTTCTAGGTATGAATTGAGGATGAATGTGAACCAGCAGCCTCCCATGGCATCTCCGTACGGCCAGCCCCAGCCTGGCTACGGCCAGCCTAGCTACGCTCCCTTGGGAGGCGGTTACCCCGGCTCCTATGGACCCTACAGCGGCCCCGCTACAGCCTACCAGCCTGGGGCTCCACAAGGTACGTCTGTCCCTCTTTCCCTAACCTTATACCTCTGGTTCGCTTCTTCCCTCTTGCTTCTTCTTCCTGTCTATGTTCTTCCCAAAAGCTAGCTTGCCTTCTGCAAGGTAGAGAGTGTCTCTGTGCCTGTTGCAAAGTTTACTCATTGCCTTTCCTGTGTGTCTCTGTGTGAGAGAGAAAGAAAGGGAACTAAAACCTGTTTGTATGTATTTGATTGGAGCAGTGTGAATGCTTGTATGTGTTCCTCCTCGCCCGTCTTTCAGCATTTCTTTTCCTCCGTACATGGTGTCTTCCTCTTCTTGTTTTTCAGGTTATTCTACCTATGCCAGCTTTCCCTCTAAGGCTGTGCCAGCTAACCCAGTCTCTGACCTGCCCTCTCCTCTTGACTTGGGTAACTGCTTCCTCTTGGCTCCTCCCTCCTACCTACATGCTTCTACAGCCTGCTGGTCATGTGTCTTGAGAGCAATGGTTCTCATGAACCGTTTAAAGTTCCAAATCTAAGATGTAGCTTTTTCACATGACTTTACCTGCAAGATATGCAACATACCAACATATACAGTATACCGCCCAACCTTACCTTAGGATGACTTACTTTACCAACGTATATGGTATACCGCCCAACCTTACCTTAGGATGACTAACTTTACCAACATATACAGTATACTGCCCAACCTTACCTTAGGATGACTAACTTTACCAACGTATACAGTATACCGCCCAACCTTACCTTAGGATGACTAACTTTACCAACGTATATGGTATACTGCCCAACCTTACCTTAGGATGACTAACTTTACCAACGTATACAGTATACTGCCCAACCTTACCTTAGGATGACTAACTTTACCAACGTATACAGTATACCGCCCAACCTTACCTTAGGATGACTAACTTTACCAACGTATATGGTATACTGCCCAACCTTAGGATGACTAACTTTACCAACGTATATGGTATACCGCCCAACCTTACCTTAGGATGACTAACTTTACCAACGTATATGGTATACCGCCCAACCTTACCTTAGGATGACTAACTTTACCAACGTATACAGTATACTGCCCAACCTTACCTTAGGATGACTGACTTTACCAATGTGGGTTTTTTTTTTGGCAGGAAGTAATCCTCCATTTAACATTCTTGCGTTGATGATGTAACATTCATCATAGGTGATGATGTAACTTCAAGAATGCATCCGCTGTGTTTCAAACCTGTGGTCATTGCAGTCAGGTGCCTAACAGCCTCCCTCTCTCTCAGGATCTGCCAGGGGCCCCCCTCCAGTCTCCACCAACCAGGCCTACTCCCAGTATGCCCAGGGAGACATTCAGAATGGGCCCCCACCTATGGATCACTCTATGGCTCAGCCAGCTCACAGGTCAGACAACACACATGAAGAGTATCCAGTAGACAGCGGTTGTGGGTGTGTGTCCAGATGTTTATGTGTGTGTGTTTGTGTGTGCTGAGTTGTTTTTGTGTACGTGTGTCCAGGCCGCCAGTGTGTCAGCCGTATAGCCAAGGTGCTATGAACTTGTCGGGGCCACACCCTTCTTACACCCAGCAGTACGGGGTGCAGCCCTCCATGCAACAGATGACCAATCAGATGTCAGAGATGCAGGTCGGGTCAGGCCCCCTCACCTCTGCTGGGCCGGGATATGGTAAGAAATTATTTCAAATTAATCAATTGACGAATTTCGTGCCGAACTTTGCATCCTACTAAACACAACTCTAGTTACCGATTCTTGCTGAATTTAATGTTCTCTGCTCTTTCACCAGCTCCACCTCCCAGCTCCGAGCCTCCAATCAGTGCTGCCTACTCCGCTGCAGCCCCTCCCTCTTATACACAAGCTCCTCACCCAGTGTCTGGTGCCCCCTCCCAGCCTTCCCGTCCCAGTGAGCCTGCAGCCCCCCAACCTTACTATGATGGCCCTCCTCCCTCTCAACAACAACCCTTCCCCTCCTCCGCGCCCCCTCCCTCCCAACCCTTCCCCTCCTCCTCTCCATACTCGGGCCCTCCCCCTTCCAGCCAACCTCGGGCCCCTGCAGTCTCTCGACAACAGTCCTTCCCACCTGGCCCTCCTCCCCCTGCGCAGCAAACCTTTCCCAACTGTGCTCCTCCTCCAGTCTCCCAGGCCTTGTACTCTGGCCCCCTCCCTCCTCCCAACCTGGCCCTTTCCCACCTACCTTTGCATCCCCTGCCCAGTACCCTGCCGCCCAGCCCCGTCCCAACCCGGGCCCCCTCACTTCCACTCTGGCCCCCTCCCCAATGCCCCATGCCACCCCCTCCATGTCCCAGCAGCAGGCCAACCCCCTTCCCCCGGCCCCATGCAACAGCCTGCTCAGCCTGGCATGCAGGGAGGATACCCAACCCAGCAGAATGGTGAGTCCACCATGGTCAAACCCCTGTACAACTTCTACCAGACCGCTGGTTTGCTTTTGACAACAAAATGTTGTCTTGGTAGGTCCACCATTTTCTAGCCAATAAACCAGAAGAGTTTCTAATAGATGGATAAATATTTTTCTCCCTAGGTGCGTTTGGGCAGCCCAGAGGCCCCCAGCCCGGCTATGCAGGCCCGCAGTATCCTGGGCAACAGAACTACGGCGCAGTCCCTGCCCCCACCCCTGCCCCCACACAGAAGAGACTGGACCCTGACTCCATCCCCAGCCCAGTAAGACACACACACTCTCCCCATCCTGCTAACACACAAACACTTTGTCCTGTGATGTATTAGTGTGTTGGTGATAATGAGGTTAGATATTGTACCGTGTGTGTGTTTTTGTTTAACTATCCTTGTGGCTACCAGCAGGATAGTAAAACAAGGAAAAGTGGGTACATCTTGCCGGGCCCTATGAGTAAAAATGCTATTTTTTTGGGGGGGGGGGTTTCCAGAAAATAGGATTTTGGATGAGAATCAATTCTTTCAAGGATAGCAATACAAAACTGCATGTCTGTCTTAACAGTGTAACCCAGTCCAAGTTGAGCATGTGCTTCAGACTGATGATCTGCTGGCCTTCTCTCTGATCACTGACTAATCTAGAACCAATAATCCCAGTCTGGACAAACAGTCAGGGATTTAATAATCCTGCTACAGAGTTATTTTCATCCTCTTGTCTCTTTGTCCCGTTTCTTTTGGTTTGTTTAATTTGATGATTTGCTGGACAAAACTCTGTTGTGAATGTAAAGCAAGTGTCTGAGCTGCCGGCTGTGCAGAAATTCAGACATAGAATAGACCCAGATGCTATCCCCAGTCCAGTAAGTCTCCTGTTTACCTTGTAACCCCTATGCCCTACCCCGTAAATCATTATCCTCCTGTCTACACCCTAACCCCAATGCCCTACCCCGTAAATCATTATCCTCCTGTCTACACCCTAACCCCAATGCCCTACCCCGTAAATACCCCCTAAATCATTATCCTCCTGTCTACACCCTAACCCCAATGCCCTACCCCGTAAATCATTATCCCCTGTCTACACCCTAACCCCAATGCCCTACCCCTAAATCATTATCCTCCTGTCTACACCCTAACCCCAATGCCCTACCCCGTAAATACCCCGTAAATCATTATCCCCCTGTCTACACCCTAACCCCTATGCCCTACCCCTTAAATCATTATCCTCCTGTCTACACCTAACTACCCCTTAAATCCCTCCTGCCTAATGCCCTACCCCGTAAATACCCCTAAATCATTATCCTCCTGTCTACACCCTAACCCCAATGCCCTACCCCCCGTAAATCATTATCCTCCTGTCTACACCTAATCCCAATGCCCTACCCCTTAAATCATTATCCCCCTGTCTACACCCTAACCCCAATGCCCTACCCCGTAAATAAAATCATTATCCCCCTGTCTATACCCTAACCCCAATGCCCTACCCCGTAAATACCCCGTAAATCATTATCCCCTGTCTACACCCTAATCCCATTCCCTACCCCATAAATCATTATCCCCTGTCTATACCCTAACCCCTATGCCCTACCCCATAAATCATTATCCCCCTGTCTATACCCTAACCCCTATGCCCTACCCCGTAAATCATTATCCCCCTGTCTATACCCTAACCCAATGCCCTACCCCGTAAACCATTATCCTCCTGTCTATACCCTAACCCAATGCCCTACCCCGTAAACCATTATCCTCCTGTCTATACCCTAACCCAAGGCCCTACCCCGTAAACCATTATCCTCCTGTCTACACCTAACCCTATGCCCTACCCCGTAAATCATTATCCTCCTGTCTACACCTAACCCAATGCCCTACCCCGTAAATCATTATCCTCCTGTCTACACCTAACCCTATGCCCTACCCCGTAAATCATTATCCTCCTGTCTATACCCTAACCCCTCTGCTATACCCCTTAACCCATTATCCTCCTGTCTACACCCTAACCCCTATGCCCTACCCCGTAAACCATTATCCTCCTGTCTATACCCTAACCCCTCTGCTATACCCCTTAACCCATTATCTCTGTCTGCACCCTATGCCCTAATCCCTTACCCCAGCCCAGCGATCATCTGTGTCCTCTCCGCTTCACAAACTGCTACACCCGATCCTTTGAACCCTGACCCCGTGATCAGTGTTTCCGCTGCGATCATTTAGCTGTGGCGCTGCGCAACGTCAAAATCATTGCTGCCGCCGTCGAAAAATATGGAACATGAAAAAGTTTTTCTGCTGAAGCATACTTTAAAGATGCTGGAACAGTCCACATTGACCTTTCCTCTGCAAACAAAACGATATCCAATAGAGATCAGATAACCCCTTAGTAGAATATATTATTTGTTCACAGAGTTGGCTTGTGTATTCTATGTGAGATAAATATTCCTCTCGAAGGCGTATTGAAGTGCCATAGGGAGGGAAACATACATTCTGACAAGCAGTCAATGCACAACAATTCTTGCAATCGTGGGAAAAACTGAAGTTTAATTTTAATTTTTTTATTTCACCTTTATTTAACCAGGTAGGCTAGTTGAGAACACATTTATTTAACCAGGTAGGCTAGTTGAGAACAAGTTCTCATTTACAACTGCGCCCTGGCCAAGATAAAGCAAAGCAGTGCGATACAAACAACAGAGTTACACATGGAATAAACAAACATGCAGTCAATAATACAATAAAGTCTATATACAATGTGTGCATCTGAGGTAGGATAAGGGAGGTGAGGCGATAAATAGGCCATAGTTGTGAAATAATTACAGTATGTCAAATTAAACATTGGAGTGATTTATGTGCAGAAGATCAGTGTGCAAGTAGCGGTACTGGGGTGCAAAGGAGCAAAATAAATAACAGTATGGGGATGAGGTAGTTGGATGGGCTATTTACAGATTGGCTATGTACAGGTGCTGTGATCTGTGAGCTGCTCTGACAGCTGGTACTTAAAGTTAGTGAGGGAGATATGAGTCTCCAGTTTTAGTGATTTTTGCAGTTTGTTCCAGTCATTGGCAGCAGAGAACTGGAAGGAAAGGCGGGCCAAAGGAGGATTTGGCTTTGGGGGTGACCAGTGAAATATATCTGCTGGAGCATGTGCTATGGGTGGGTGCTACTATGGTGACCAGTGAACTGAGATAAGGCGGGGCTTTACCCAGCAAAGACTTGTAGAGGACCTGGAGCCAGTGGGTTTGTTGACGGATATGAGGCGAGGGCCAGCCAACGAGAGCATACAGGTCTCAGTGGTGGGTAGTATATGGGGCTTTGGTGACAAAACAGATGGCACTGTGATTGACTGCATCCAATTTGCTGAGTAGAGTGTTGGAGACTATTTTGTAGATGACATCGCCGAAGTCAAGGATCCTTAGATAGTCAGTTTTACTAGGGTATGTGTGGCAGCATGAGTTAAGGATGCTTTGTTGCGAAATAGGAAGCCGATTCTAAATTTAATTTTGGATTGGAGATGCTTATTGTGAGTCTGGAAGGGGAGTTTACAGTCTAACCAGACATTTAGGTATTTGTAATTGTCCAGAGTTGTGATGCTGGATGGGCGGGC
The DNA here is from genome assembly GCF_034236695.1 of Oncorhynchus nerka. NCBI lineage: Eukaryota > Metazoa > Chordata > Actinopteri > Salmoniformes > Salmonidae > Oncorhynchus > Oncorhynchus nerka. The sequence goes on from NC_088418.1 coordinate 16,310,096, forward strand.
AGGTGTGGGCAGCGATCGGTTGAAGAGCATGCATTTAGTTTTACTTGCATTTAAGAGCAGTTGGAAGCCATGAAAGGAGAGTTGTATGGCATTGAAGCTCGTCTGGAGGTTAGGTAACACAGTGTCCAAAGAAGGGCCAGAAGTATACAGAATGGTGTCGTCTGCGTAGAGGTGGATCAGAGAATCACCAGCAGCAAGAGCGACATCTTTGATGTATTCAGAGAAAAGAGTCGGTCCGAGGATTGAACCCTGTGGCACCCCCATAGACTCCCAGAGGTCCGGACAACAGGCCCTCCGATTTGACACTGAACTCTGTCTGAGAAGTAGTTGGTGAACCAGGTGAGGCAGTCATTTGAGAAACCAAGGCTGTTGAGTCTGCCGATAAGAATGTGGTGATTGACCGAGTCGAAAGCCTTGGCCAGGTCGATGAATACAGCTGCACAGTATTTTCTCTTATCGATGGCGGTTATGATATCGTTAAGGACCTTGAGCGTGGCTGAGGTGCACCCATGACCAGCTCTGAAGCCAGATTGCATAGCGGAGAAGGTACGGTGGGATTCGAAATGGTCGGTGATCTGTTTGTTAAATTGGCTTTGGAAGACCTTAGATAGGCAGGGTAGAATAGATCTAGGTCTATAGTAGTTTGGGTCTAGAGTGTCTCCCCCTTTGAAGAGGGGGATGACCGCAGCAGCTTTCCAATCTTTGGGGATCTTAGAAATAGAGGGTCCAGATTGTCTATCCCGGCTGATTTGCCGGGGTCCAGATTTTGCATTTCTTTCAGAATCTTTCAGAATATCAGATATCTGGATTTGGGTGAAGGAGAAATGGGCAGGCTTGGTCAAGTTGCTAATGGTCTTTGTTAAAGAGGGGGATCTTCCCAGCTTTCCAGTCCTACTTTATTTATTTTTAACCTCCTAAATAGCACAAACGGCACCAATTTTAATGCTTGAGTTTGTAGCAGTGGCATGGTGAAGTATGTTACCGCTCCACAACAGGCTGTGACTGCATAGGGGGATACATGTAACACGGGGCAATTGTAAATTGTAAAACCCCACCATATTTTCATCCATTTTGGAGTAGAAATTAGTTTGTTTTTTTAAGTCGCCAGAAGTGAGCTTCTCAGTCCTAGATACCCCCCTTGTTACCTTTTCCTCCCCCACTGCTACAAGTTTTTCCCCAGAGGAAACACTGCCCTGACCCTCTGGAGCCCACCTTTGCCTCTGGGGATAGACCATGCTCACTGTGCTGATACCCCATCCCCCCCACCACCACCACCTCCTCGCATGCCAGCCTGCAGTATCTCACCCACAATTCCTTGCATTGTGCCGTTTGTCCACGATCATTCTACATTTGTGTTACGCCCTCCCTAGTGGTTTTGGTGTGTTGTTCACTGTATTCTACAGTGTTGCTGTGCCATTGTGTTAGTATTATGGGATTTAGGGCTGCACGATATGGGCAAAACATAGTATTGCAATTTGACTTGCTATGTACAGTGCATTCGGAAAGTATTCAGACCCCTTGACTTTTTCCACGTTTTGTTATGTTACAGCCTTATTCTAAAATTGATTTTTTTTTAAAATTAAATCCTCATCAATCTTCACACTACCCCCATAATGACGATGTGAAAACAGGTAAAAATATTTACACTATTCAGACCCTTTGCTATGAGACTTGAAATTCAGTTCAGGTGCCTCCTGTTTCCATTGATCATCCTAGATGTTTATACAACTTGCTTGGAGTTCACCTGTGGTAAATTCAATTGATTGCACAATTGATTGTCTATATAAGGTCCCACAGTTGACAGTGCATGTCAGAGCAAAAACCAAGCCATGAGGTCGAAGGAATTGTCCGTAGAGCTCTGAGACCGGATTGTGGCGCAGCACAGATCTTGCGAAGGGTACTAATTCATGTCTGCAGCATTGAAGGTCCCCAAGAACACAGTGGCCTCCTTCATTCTTAAATGGAAGAAGACTCTTCCTAGTCTGAGCAATCAGGGGAGAAGAGCTTTGGTCAGGGAGGTGACCAAGAATACGATGGTCTCTCTACCGATGTAAATGTGTTATTTCAGTTTTTGCTTTGTCATTATAGGATGGGGGGAAAAACAATTTAATCCATTTTAGAACGAGGCTGTAACGTAACAAAATGTGGGTACTTTCTGTATGCACTGTACATCAAAACACAAACTGTTTGAATCATAGACATATATAATCATTTGTATTAAGAATCTGCATCGTTCTTGTTTGGAACAATCTGACAGCGTCTGCGCAGATGCAAGAGTAGAGGGAGAGCGGCGTTTCAAATTACTGCTTCCGTTGTAGATCTCTTGCGATGTTAATATTGCGATTTTTGACGTAAATTCCGTTAATTACGCAGCCCTATTATGGGATGGCATCACTGTTTTCAAACTTTATTTTCTTACTCTCTCTGCATGCGTTTTCTTCTCTCCTCTATCGTATTGACGTTAGTGTGCCTGTAAAACTGCTGTTCTCTCTGTATTACAGATCCAGGTGATTGAGGACGACCGGGCCAACAAGAGCAGTGAGCCGTTCACCACGGGGGTCAAAGGTCAGACTCCGCCCCTTGTCACCACCAACTTCCAGGTGAAAGACCAGGGCAACGCCAGCCCGCGGTTCGTCCGCTGTACAGCCTACAACATACCCTGCACGGCCGACATGGCCAAACAGTCCCAGGTCCCCCTGGCAGCCGTAATCAAACCTCTAGCCATGTTGCCCCCCGACGAGGTGAGACACACACACACCACACCGCTATCTCCTCTGGTCTTCTCATCACATTCACGCTCTCGTTTTATTGTTGTGTTAACATTTCTCTGAGCTTAACAACCCTGTTGTCTCTCAGACCCGTCCGTACATCGTGGACCATGGGGAGGCTGGTCCAATCCGCTGTAATCGCTGCAAGGCCTACATGTGTCCCTACATGCAGTTCATCGAGGGCGGACGCCGCTTCCAGTGTGGCTTCTGCAGCTGCGTCACAGACGGTGTGTGTGCAGGAAGATATTGTGTTAGTGTGGTATCGTTATTGTATGTTATAACACGGTCTAAGTATATCCATCCATCCACAGTGCCTCCCCACTACTTCCAGCATCTGGACCACACAGGGAAGAGGGTGGACTGCTGCGACCGGCCAGAGCTCTCTCTGGGCAGCTACGAGTTTGTGGCCACCGTCGACTACTGTAAGGTAGGTAACTACTGTGTTTTTCTGAGAGACTGGAGGCCTGTAGCGTTGCTCCATTTGGACCAGAAGATTTTCTCAAAGAGCCAGATGAGAGGACCAAGCTTGGCACAATACCAGAGATTCTCATGATGTAATATGCTCAATATGTCTAGTCTAAATACTAAGTTCTTCTCTCTCTCAGAACAATAAGCTCCCCCAGCCCCCGTCGTTCATCTTCTTCATCGATGTGTCTTACAACGCCGTGAAGAGTGGCATGGTTAACATCGTCTGTCAGGAGCTCAAGACTCTACTGGACTACCTGCCCAGGTACACCCGAACACACACACTGCCTGCCCAGGAACACACACACTGCCTGCCCAGGAACACACACACTGCCTGCCCAGGAACACACACACTGCCTGCCCAGGAACACACACACTGCCTGCCCAGGAACACACACACTGCCTGCCCAGGTAGAGACACACACACACACACACACACACACACACACACACACTGCCTGCCCAGGTAGAGACTCACACACACACACACACACACTGCCTGCCCAGGTAGAGACACACACACACTGCCTGCCCAGGTAGAGACACACACACACACACTGCCTGCCCAGGTAGAGACACACACACACACACTGCCTGCCCAGGTAGAGACACACACACACACACACACATACTGCCTGCCCAGGTAGACACACACACACACACACACTGCCTGCCCAGGTAGAGAGACACACACACACACTGCCTGCCCAGGTAGAGACACACACACTGCCTGCCCAGGTAGACACACACACACTGCCTGCCCAGGTAGACACACACACACTGCCTGCCCAGGTAGACACACACACACTGCCTGCCCAGGTAGACACACACACACTGCCTGCCCAGGTAGACACACACACACTGCCTGCCCAGGTAGACACACACACACACACACACCACACACACTGCCTGCCCAGGTAGACACACACACACACACACACACACACTGCCTGCCCAGGTAGACACACACACACACACACACTGCCTGCCCAGGTAGACACACACACACACACGTACACCAGCGAATTAATAACATTTTGTGTCTTGTCCCTCCAGGGAGAATCCAGAGGCAGACTCGGTGGTGCGTGTGGGTTTTGTAACCTACAACAAGGTGTTGCACTTCTACAACGTCAAGTCCAGCCTGGCCCAGCCCCAGATGATGGTGGTCAGTGACGTCAGTGACATGTTCCTCCCTCTGCTCGACGGCTTCCTGGTCAACGTCAACGACAGCCGGATGGTCATCGAGAGGTATGTACACACACACACACACCAGATCTCCAGACTAACATTTCCGCTGGTGCATCTATGTTTTTCAGTCGGTGGCACCAGCCCATGATTTGGTCACAGCTATTTTGTTCTTGCACTATCACGCGATAGAGAACATATGTAAATATAATAGGGATTTTCAAGGTGAGGAGAAGAGCAGACAATCAATGTCCATCTGATCTAACACAAGTTGCAACAGGGAGACGCCTCCAGAACAGAAGCAGAGAAAATGTGTAGCTCCGCTTCTCTAAGAAGGTCCTTCTATTCTAATCTCACAGCACCGACGTTCTGTCAACACCAGCTGCTACAGAATACAGTGACAGTGTCCTCTGTCCTTGTACCTTCAGTCCGGCGTCAGTCGCTATCAACAGATATGAGAACAATCCATAACATTCGGTATCAAGTCTAGTTACCATCAACCTAGACCCAATGAGTCCCAAATAGAGCCGGGAAATCCTGTTTATTACGTAAAGGGAAATATTGATCTTAACTGAATATGTCTTAAATATTCTGGTTCTAATCATTTTAGTCTAATAGACTACTGAGATGGCATTCAAGAAATCACTTGTTTTCATCTAACAAGTTGTGATAGAAAATGTTTTTATGTGCAACCTAATCAAGTGATTGTCATGAATTTCAGATTTACAAATAGATTATTTCTGTATTTACTGTTCAATGGAGATGAATTTGCCTACATCTTTATATACTAATATCATGGGCTTCTTTTTGGGGGGCTAATTCACCACCTTCGAAGTGGAAACTCCAAACACATGACCTAGATTGCGAACTCAAATTATAAACCCCAAAACATGAGCTAGATCGCTAACTCTAAATATAAACCCAAACACATGAGCTAGATCGCTAACTCTAAATATAAACCCAAAAACATGAGCTAGATCGCTAACTCAAAATATAAACCCAAAAACATGAGCTAGATCGCTAACTCTAAATATAAACCCAAAAACATGAGCTAGATCGCTAACTCAAAATATAAACCCAAAAACATGAGCTAGATCGCTAACTCTAAATATAAACCCAAACACATGAGCTAGATCGCTAACTCAAAATATAAACCCAAAAACATGAGCTAGATCGCTAACTCTAAATATAAACCCAAAAACATGAGCTAGATTGCTAACTCTAAATATAATACCCACTGCTAGTATCCATAAGTTAATCTAGCAGTACATTTTATGCCCTAAAAAACTGCCCAATGATGCCGATGCATTGGCCGATGCGCTCCACAGACCTATCTCAGCCATATGTAATATCTGGGTTGTTGAGCCCAGTAATCAGAGTTGAGAAATAAATTATACCCACCCCGGGAAACGAGAGAGCGAGTGGCTCGCTCCCAGAAGGCGCCCTTCCCACAGTGGGCGGCAGGGTCCCCTCCCGCAGTGGGCGGCAGGGTCCCCTCCCGCAGTGGGCGGCAGGGCCCCCTCCCGCAGTGGGCGGCAGGCGCCCCTCCCGCAGTGGGCGGCAGGCGCCAGCGAAACAACAGGGGCAGCTGCAGGGCGTAAACTTTCATTACAGGAATCATCAGGATAATGTACTTTACTGATTGGTGGGTTTTGATTGAGGTGACCATGTAGAAAAATTAAACACAACCATGTCAAAGGGTCGCAAAATGTCTAAATGGCCGCAGTGCGGAGCCCTAATATACAGACATTTACATCCATCACTTATATTACAGCAGAAGTCTCATCTGTCCAGGCTTCTCAACTGTTTCTGTTGCAGAGAATCATTGTGTGTGTGTGTGTGTCAGTTTGCTAGACCAGATTCCGGAGATGTTTGCAGACACCAGGGAGACTGAGACGGTGTTTGGACCAGTCATCCAGGCAGGACTGGAGGCACTGAAGGCTGCAGACTGTGCCGGGAAGCTGTTTTTGTTCCACTCCAGTCTGCCCATCGCTGAGGCTCCTGGGAAACTGAAGAACAGAGAGGACAAGAAACTGGTGGGAACAGACAAGGAGAAGGTACACACACACACACACACAAGGACAAGGTAAACTGATATGGCTACTCAGCATGGCAGACACAGCACAGAGGGAGGATGTGTTCTCTCTGGTATTGGTTGGGCAGTTAATGACTCTGTCAATGTGTCTCACTCCTCTTTCCCCCCCAGTCTCTGTTCCAGCCCCAGTCTGGTTTCTATAGTAACCTGTCTAAGGAGTGTGTAGCACAGGGCTGCTGTGTGGACCTCTTCCTGTTCCCCAACCAGTACGTCGACGTGGCAACGCTTGGCGTGGTGCCCGTCTCCACTGGCGGCTCAGTCTACAAATACACCTACTTCCAGGTAAACACACACATTTATACACACACTGGCGCTGATCCAAACCCCATCCACCCTTCTCCTGTTATCTGCCTTCACTCACTCTGTATATGTGTCAGGCTGAGATGGACCGCGAGCGGTTCCTGAATGATCTGCGACGAGACGTTCAGAAGCCGATGGGCTTTGACGCTGTCATGAGGGTCCGAACGAGCACAGGTAGGTGTTTGACTCTCACACACACTTCACCTAGCGTTAAATAGTTTTTCAGTGCCATCATAACCTCCTCCCTCTCTCCTCCAGGTATCAGAGCGACAGATTTCTTTGGCTCGTTCTTCATGAGCAACACGACAGACGTGGAGCTGGCAGGCCTGGACTGTGACAAGACTGTCACCGTGGAATTCCGCCACGACGACAAGCTCAGCGAGGACACCGGGGCGCTCATGCAGTGCGCGGTGTTGTACACCAGCTGTAGTGGTCAGCGGCGTCTGAGGGTCCACAACATGGCGGTCAACTGCTGCTCCCAGCTCGCCGACCTCTACCGGAACTGTGAGACGGACACAATCATCAACTTCTTCTCCAAGTATGGTAGGAGTCACACGTTGTCTATCCAACTATCTCCCTGTTCCCCTCTCTATACAGTGGCTTGCAAAACTATTCATCCCCTTTGTGTTTTTCCTACTTTGTTGCATTACAACCTGTAATTTAAATTGACTAGATGTGCCAAGCTTATAGAGACATACCCCGAGAGACTTGCAGCTGTAATTGCTGCAAAAGGTGGCTCTACAAAGTATTGACTTTGGGGGGTGAATAGATGTGCACGCTGAAGTTTTCTGTCTTATTTCTTGTTTGTTTCACAAAAAAAATATGTTTCATCTTCAAAGTAGGCATGTTGTGTAAATCAAATGAGCCCCCCCAAAAAACATTTTATTCCAGGTTGTAAGGCAACAAAATAGGAAAAATGCCAAGGGGAATGTATACTTTTGCAAGGCCCTGTATGTTAGTGAAATAGTTAACTATGTTTCTGGGTTACGTTACTAAGAGCGCATGTATAAAGAACAGCAAGGGTTCACTCAACAAACAACCAATTCTACTTCAGATGCGTTATAGCAGTCTGATCAGTAGGATTTAAACTTCATGTCTGGAAATGGATACCAATGGGCTTTTTCTCTCTCTGTGTGTGTAGCGTACCGCAGCCTATTGAACACCCCGACCAAGACGGTGAGAGACACCTTGGTGAACCAGTGTGCCCAGATTCTGGCCTGCTACCGCAAGAACTGTGCCAGCCCCTCGTCTGCCGGACAGGTCAGTCACTCACACAGCCCCCCTCTTGGACAGGTCAGTGACACACGCATGATACACACACACTCACCCGCACACTAAATACTCACCACACACACAGTCAGTCTCAAACACACACAAATCCCCCACACACACAACTTATACACACTCACTCAGGGGCGTCGTGCACCCATTATTTTAGAGGGGGCACAATGTACATGAGAAAGGCGTTGCCATCTGTCGTGGAGTTGGCTACATTTGCATTTTTCTATCACCTGAAAGAGCTTTTTCCTGCAATTTACAGCCATAATCGTTGTGCCTAGTTCTGTCAAAATGTCTATTTTCCTGCGTATGTGTCTAAACATACCTCTTTACTTGTTCAATTGTCATTTTAATGAGGGTGTCAATTCTGTTGTCAATCACACACCTCAATGTGCTGCGCTAACATGCCTAGGATAATACATCCACATTACAACACAGTACATGGGATCATAACGCACGTTATCAAACAGGTTATTTGGATCCTGGATGTTGATTGGACGAGGAGCATTCCAAGCCGTTCTGTATTGGCCGTCACAAACACACCTATGCCTGCTAACCGTTCCATCTGAACGACCACTGCGCCTTCATCAGAATATCAGGTTGCTGTCCCAGTCAACTCTTGTATTGTTCTCAACTCGCCATTATTTCCCCTTGCTTCCAGCCTAGCATTTAATTTGGTACAGCAGGGGTTAATATGAACCTCACTGTCTGCCTGTCTGAAGACAATGTTTCACTTTGGAATGTTGATCTGTGTCCTACCATACGTAGAGTGAATGGTCACCAGACAACTTTAACTGAGCCAGTCGAAATCACGCATCAACGTCATTGTCATGGACATATCCACGTTAAATGTCAATAGGAAAATGTAGCCAGTGTACTGTCATTCTAGGTCCAATGTTTGCCGTGGCCGAAGTTGGCTAGCTAGCTAGCAAGTGACAAGAACGTTATACAGCCTTCATAGTAACCATTTTGTTTAGAATGGACGACCAGTCCTTTTGCATAGCAACTAAACAAAAATAATGAACGACTGGGTCGTGTCTGTAGCAACATGACCAAAAGACTGTTAGCAGTTGATGTTGTTCTTTAATAATAACAGACCCAGAGGCAAATCAAGAGGAGGAAAATAGGTTATTCAAATAGGACAAATCATGCTTGGAAGTAGATGGTCATTCTCCCCTGTCCCCAGTGATTCTCTTCTCAGAACAAAGGGACAGGATATACTTTATAACCCAGCCCATCATAAAACTGGGCCAATGGCCAAAGAACAAGTATCCTATTTCAGATTCAATGTATTAACAATTTGGACCAATAAGAACGTGCCACAAGTAGCTGTAAGTTCAAGACTGACATTATGTTGAACTGAAAACCAACTATTTCCATTGATAATTCCCTATTACAGAAAAACACTATTTTCATTGATAATTCCCTATTACAGAAAAACACTATTTCCATTGATAATTGCCTATTACAGAAAAAACACTTTCCATTGATAATTCCCTATTACAGGAAAAACACTATTTCCATTGATAAATCCCTATTACAGGAAAAACACTATTTCCATTGATAAATCCCTATTACAGGAAAAACACTATTTCCATTGATAATTCCCTATTACAGGAAAAACACTATTTCCATTGATAATTCCCTATTACAGAAAAACACTTTCCATTGATAATTCCCTATTACAGGAAAAACACTATTTCCATTGATAAATCCCTATTACAGGAAAAACACTATTTCCATTGATAAATCCCTATTACAGGAAAAACACTATTTCCATTGATAAATCCCTATTACAGGAAAAACACTATTTCCATTGATAATTCCCTATTACAGAAAAAACACTATTTCCATTGATAAATCCCTATTACAGGAAAAACACTATTGATAATCAGTACTCTATTGACCTCTTGACCTCTGCGTTGTCTTCATCTTCAGAACATTCTTACAGGGCTATCTTCTGATGGAAGAAGGAAGTTCTATCAATTCCCTTATCAAAATAACTTCTTAATGAAAATATGTCATTCATTGTTACTTGAATATGTTTGTAACAGTTTTCTAAAAGCTATAAGGCACGCGAGGCAGTGCCTCTGCTATCGCGTCGGGCCGAACAACGCCATTTACCTCTGACTGCATTCACGATACAGCACTGCCTCGTGTGCCTTATAGCTTGATCATCAACACAGGCACATATCGTACGGTGCCAGATTACAGTTAAACTATGCATTTTTCTGCATATGTAAGAATACAGTACCTTCAGAAAGTATTCATGCCCCTTGACTTATTCCACATTTTGTTACAGCCTGAATTCAAAATGGATTCAATCATTTTTCTCACCCATCTACACACAATAGCCCATAATGACAGTGAAAAACATGTTTTTAGGCATTTGAGCAAATATATTGATAATGAAATACAGAAGTCTAATGTAAATAAGTTCACCCCCACTGAGTCAATACTTTGTAGAAGCACCTTTGGTGGCGTTTACAGCTGTGAGTCTCTGAGCTTTTCACACCTGGATTGTACAATATCTGCCTATTTATTATTTTCTAAATTCTTCAAGCTCTGTCAAATTGGTTGTTGATCACTGCTAGACAACCGTTTTCAGGTCTTGCCATAGATTTAAGTCAACTGTAACTCGGCCACTCAGGAACATTCACTGTCTTCTTGGTAAGCAACTCCAGTGTATATTTGGCCTTGTGTTTTAGGTTGTTGTCCTGCTGAAAAGTGAATTCATCTCCCAGTGTCTGGTGGAAAGCAGACTGAACCAGGTTTTCCTCTAGGATTTGTTCCTGTGTTTAGCCGTTTCTTTTCATCCTGAAAAACTAACTCCTCATTCCTTAACGATTACAAACATTCCCATAGCATGATGCAGCCACGACTATGCTTGAACATGTGGAGATTGGTACTCAGTAATATATTGGATTTGCCCCAAACACAATGTTTTCCTCTTGAGTAGAAAGTGTTAACAGGATGCATGTTTTTTAATATTTTTATTCTGTACAGGCTTCATTCTTTTCACTTGTCAATTAGGTTAAAATTGTGGAGTAACTAGAATGTTCTTGATCCGTCCTTCGTTTTCTCCGATCACAGCCATTGAACTCTGAAACTGTTTTAAAGTCACCATTGAGCGGTTTCCTTCATCTCCAGCAACTGAGTTAGAAAAGACACCTGTATCTTTGTAGTGACCGGGTGTATTGGTAACCATCCAAAGTGTAATTAATAACTTCACCCAGCTCAAAGGGATATTTATTGTCTGCTTTTTTAGAATGTTCTTGATCCGTCCTCAGTTTTCTCCGATCACAGCCATTGAACTCTGAAACTGTTTTAAAGTCACCATTGAGCGGTTTCCTCCAGCCACCCGGACATCTACCAATAGGCATTGTAAGACCTCCCTAGTGTTTGGTTACATATTTGTCTGAAATTCACTGCTCGACTGAGGGACTTTATATACTGAACACAAATATAAAAGCAACATGTAAAGTGTTGGTCCTGTGTTTAAAGAAATAAAATATCCCAGAAATGTTCCACAGAAAGCTTATTTCTCAATTTTGTGCACAATTTATTTATTTTTTAAACATTTTTTACATTTCTACTTTACCGACATAATCGATGGGGCGGCAGGGTAGCCCAGTGGTTAGAGCATTGGACTAGTAACCGAAAGGTTGCAAGTTTGAATCCCCGAGCTAACAAGGTACAAATCTGTCGTTCTGCCCCTGAACAGGCAGTTAACCCGCCGTTCCTAGGCCGTCATTGAAAATAAGAATTTGTTCTTAACTGACTTGCCTAGTTAAATAAAGGTAAATAAAAAATCCACCTAACAGGTGTGTGCCATATCAAGAAGCTGATTAAACAGCATGATCATTACGTAAGTCCACCTTGTTGGTTCACCAATTACTTTGCAGACAGAGTTCAGTGTGTCAAATCGGAGGGCATGCTGTCCGGTCCTCTGGCAGTCTCTATGGGGGTGCCACAGGGTTCAATTCTCGGGCCGACTCTTTTCTCTGTATATATCAATGATGTTGCTCTTGCTGCGGGCGATTCCCTGATCCACCTCTACGCAGACGACACCATTCTATATACTTTCGGCCCGTCATTGGACACTGTGCTATCTAACCTCCAAACGAGCTTCAATGCCATACAGCACTCCTTCCGTGGCCTCCAACTGCTCTTAAACGCGAGTAAAACCAAATGCATGCTTTTCAACCGATCGCTGCCTGCACCCGCATGCCCGACTAGCATCACCACCCTGGATGGTTCCGACCTTGAATATGTGGACATCTATAAGTACCTAGGTGTCTGGCTAGACTGCAAACTCTCCTTCCAGACTCACATCAAACATCTCCAATCGAAAAATCAAATCAAGAGTCTGCTTTCTATTCCGCAACAAAGCCTCCTTCACTCACGCCGCCAAGCTTACCCTAGTAAAACTGACTATCCTACCGATCCTCGACTTCGGCGATGTCATCTACAAAATGGCTTCCAACACTCTACTCAGCAAACTGGATGCAGTCTATCACAGTGCCATCCGTTTTGTCACCAAAGCACCTTATACCACCCACCACTGCGACTTGTATGCTCTAGTCGGCTGGCCCTCGCTACATATTCGTCGCCAGACCCACTGGCTCCAGGTCATCTACAAGTCCATGCTAGGTAAAGCTCCGCCTTATCTCAGTTCACTGGTCACGATGGCAACACCCATCCGTAGCACGCGCTCCAGCAGGTGTATCTCACTGATCATCCCTAAAGCCAACACCTCATTTGGCCGCCTTTCGTTCCAGTACTCTGCTGCCTGTGACTGGAACGAACTGCAAAAATCGCTGAAGTTGGAGACTTTTATCTCCCTCACCAACTTCAAACATCGGCTATCCGAGCAGCTAACCGATCGCTGCAGCTGTACATAGTCTATTGGTAAATAGCCCACCCATTTTCACCTACCTCATTCCCATACTGTTTTTATACTGTTTTCTTTTTTTTTTTTACTTTTCTGCTCTTTTGCACACCAATATCTCTACCTGTACATGACCATCTGATCATTTATCACTCCAGTGTTTAATCTGCAAAATTGTATTATTCGCCTACCTCCTCATGCCTTTTGCACACATTGTATATAGACTGCCCATTTTTTTTTTTTTACTGTGTTATTGACTTGTTAATTGTTTACTCCATGTGTAACTCTGTGTTGTCTGTTCACACTGCTATGCTTTATCTTGGCCAGGTCGCAGTTGCAAATGAGAACTTGTTCTCAACTAGCCTACCTGGTTAAATAAAGGTGAAATAAAAAAAAATAAAAAATTGTGCTGGGGACAATAGGCCAATCTAAAATGTGCAGTTCTGTTACACAACACAGTGCCAGAGATGTCTCAAGTTTTGAGGGAGTGCACATTTGACATACTGGGTGCAGGAATGTCCACCAGAACTGTTGCCAGAGAAATTCACGGTAATTTCTCTATCATACGCCGCCTCCAACGTTGTCTGAGAGAATTTGGCAGTACGACCAACCGACAGACCACGTGTAACCACGCCAGCCCAGGGCCTCCACATCCGGCTTCTTCACCTGCGGGATCGTCTGAGTCCAGCCACCTGGACAGCTGATGAGACAGGAGTATTTCTGTCTGTAATAAAGCCCCTGAGTTTTTCCTCACATTCTGATTGGCTGGGCCTGGCTCCCCTGTGGGTGGGCCTATGCCCACTACAGGCTGCGCCCCTGCACAGTCATGTGAAATTCATACACTAAGGCCTAAATCATTTATTTCAATTGACTGATTTCCTTTATGTAACTCAGTAAAATCTTTGAAATTGTTGTATTGTTTTATATTTTTGTTCAGTATAGATAATTCTGTGTGGGGTACAGAGAAAATCAAAAATCATATGGAACACTATTGTGGCAAATCTCAATTTTTATCCATTTTAAATTCAGGTTGTAACACAACAAAATGTGTAACAAGTCACGTTGTGTGAATACTTTCTGAAGGGTACTGTATATCAAATTAATTTACAAACATACCCCCTGACTTCCAGCAGCTAAAATGAAATGCTTTGTGTGCCACTCTACTCTTTTTTATTTTATTATTCCTCCACTGACAATACAGTCTGCACAGTCTCTGGTGCGCTCACTTGAGGGCTGGGGTGCTTTTTGTCTGATCCAGTCAGTGTGCCCCCTGTGCAAAATACCACTGACAGAACTTTTTATAAATAATTCTGATAAAACATGAGCTTAAAAACAAAGTTTAGTAATTAATTTACCATCTGAAAATGTTAAGACAAATCTGAGTGGGGCATGACACTGCTACACACACTCATACCCTTCACCCTCCTCTGTCCTCTCTCCTCCTGTAGCTGATCCTACCAGAGTGTATGAAGCTGCTGCCGGTCTATTTGAACTGTGTGTTGAAGAGCGACGTGCTGCAACCGGGAGCTGACGTCTCCGTAGACGACAGAGCCTACCTGAGACAGCTGCTCGGCTGTATGGACGTATCAGAGAGCCACGTCTTCTTCTATCCCCGCCTACTTCCCCTGGTGAGACACACGCTTCTCGCTCTTCACTTCAATCAGCCTCATTTTGCATGACAAAGCATGAGCAAACATGTAAGACCATATTACATCAATGTTAAATCGTATATTCCAATCTCTTTCCATCCCAGGTGAAGTTGGATGGAGGGTCGTTGCCAATGGCAGTGCGTAACTCGGAGGAGCGCCTGTCAAAGGGCGGAGTCTACCTCCTGGAGACGGGGCTCTACCTCTTCCTGTGGGTGGGAGCCAATGCCCAGCAGGAGCTGCTCAGCAACATCTTCGGCACGCCCACCTTCAGCCAGATAGACCCCAACATGGTGAGACACACACACCTCTCAACTTCATACAAATCATCTTCCTGCCTCTAAGAATGTGTGTGTTAGCAATCTCCTAAATGCGTGCGTTGCGTTCCAGACGAGTCTGCCTGAGCTGGACAACCCGTTCTCCCAGAGACTCAGAGAGATCATCGACTCCTTCAGATCACAACGATCACGATACATGAAGGTCACTTCACTACCTCTCTTGCTCTCTCTCTCGTTCTTTGTATCTTTCCATCTCTATATTTCTCTGTGTTGTAGTTAGAGTATAATGTGTGTTAACATCTCTCTCTGCTTGTCTCTAGTTGATGGTGGTGAAGCAGGAGGACAAGGCGGAGCTCATCTTTAAACACTTCCTGTGCGAGGACAAAAGCGCCAGCGGAGGAGCTTCCTACGTCGACTTCCTGTGTCACATGCACAAGGAAATCCGCCAGCTGCTCAGCTAGGACCCTTGACCTCTGATTCTTCAAACCTGACCCTGTCGCCCCTCCGAAGAGCTTTTATTTACCTAATAAACTGAACCCCTCTCCCTCTGTCAGCGAGAGGCCAGAGACATATACACAGCCTCGTGGCAGATTCCATGTGTCATCATATGACTCTAAACTATTCCAAACGTCAAGCTCTAAAACAACTGAAGCTAATCCACTGGCCAACGGAGGAGGTAGAGAGAGAGTGTGTGTGTGTGAGGGAGAGCACTGCTGTGGATTTGTACTAGGTGTTCTGTCTAGCACTGAAGCCCGTTGTAGCTGTACCCCCCCCCGGCCTGTGGTAGAAACACCCAGTAGAACTAAGGAAGATGGCACAAACTAGACAGAAATAAATGCTGTTTTCCATCTCTAGAATAATTTTTCTATTTGTCTTTATTCTCACTTCCTCCTGTATGTTGTGTGTGTGCTCCTCCGTGACTTTTAGAAACACTACTAAGGCAATAGGAGAGAGGGGGCAGGAGTATATAGAGAGAATCTGTGGTGATCGAGGTTCATCTCCCAATTTAAATGTCTATGCATTGAATCATCCAGACTGGTGAGGGGTTTGAACTTTCACCTCTGACATTCTCACAGGGTCAACCAGCGTTGGGTCCCACTATGACTCACACAGGCACACAGTACAGACGATTTGGTGGGGGTGTGTGTCATGTTTTTACTAATGTGTGCATCTGATAAGAGACCATTCTGACAATGATTCCTGCCTGTATTTGTCCTGTCTGTTGGGGAGGGAGTTACTGGCAGTGCTTCTCAATATTGAGGTCAGTCAGAGAATAACGGAGTCATGTTCAGGACGTATGAAACTGGAGAAACTAATTGAAACAAGGAAGTATGTTGTTTTTTTCTCTCTTTTTCGTAGCAGAACGTTTTGCTATGTTGTCCCTTGCTGAACACGACCCGATGCTCCAAATACAGCTGTGTCTCTGAGTTGTCACCCTAAGGACTGTGCTGTAGCACCTCAGTTCATAGTTAGATATATAACCTGTACAGAATTAAAGCCTCCATTTTAAAAACCTGTCTCAAATGCTGTGGTTTGTTGGTCCAAATCAGTCGCTGCCACTCTCTCACACACACGCTTGGTTCAAAAGCACTCCTGTTTTTTTTTTAGGTCCATGGTGGGGGGTGGGGGTGTGTTTCTGAAGGCAGATCGTGGTGAATTTCTCTACAGAGGAAAAGAGGGGTCTGCTGATAGGTGCACACTGAATCATTTTCATTTCTGATTGTGTTTATTTTCTTGTCTTTACCACTGATTTTGTGTTGCCCTCTACCCTCAACCCGTCTCTATTGAATGGCCCTTCTTTCTGACTGGGATTTTAAGTTTCCCTTTTCTTTGGTTTTGTATTTGTCATTGACTCCTTAATAAAGTTATTGTTGAATCACAATGCCATGCTCCTCCCATCCCTGTACTTATTGGCTTGTTGGTACTACGATTACAGTAGACTCCAGATGCGTCAGCATGCTTCCCAGCTTAAACATTTTGTTTTTCTTGAGGCAAGTTGAAGTCGGTAGCCGAATACGCCCCTTCGTCGGTGATTGGTCAAAAGTAGGGAAAGTCTAGAGTGGCGCAGTTGTCTTGTGCTTTGCATCGCAGCACTAGCTGTGCCACCAGAGACCCTGGGTTCGCGCCCAGGCTCTGTCGCAGCCGGCCGCGCCAGGCTTGGTTGGGTTGTGTTTCGGAGGACGCAAGGCTTTCGATCTTCGTCTCTCTCGAGCCCATATGGGAGTTGTAGCGATGAGACAAGATAGTAATTACTAACAATTGGATACCATGAAAAGGGACGACTTGTTTTCATGCACATCTTTTCATTGATAAAAACTGCACCAAACATCTTTGATGTAAAATTGCGTGACTAGATTTCCTCTGCAAAATCATCAAAATGATTGACCGATTTCTTGTCTTACACTGAACAAGAATATAAACCCAGCATATGAAGTGTTAGTCCCATGTTTCATGAGCTAAAATAAAAGATCACAGAAATGTTCCATATGCACAAAAGCTTATTTCTCTCACAAATTGGCTAACAGGGTTAGGGTTAGCTAACATGCTAAGTATTCCAAAATAGGTAAAAATAGTAAGTAGTTGCTATTTAGCTCAAATGCTAAAGTTGTCCATGTTGAGAATCAAACTCATATTCACGTTATACACCCATCCATCCTGACCAACCACCCTATGTTCTTTTTAGCCGTTAAATAAAAAAGGTTGATGTCCGCACCCCTGGGGAAATCTAATTAGTATAATACAGAAATCTCTATAAAAAAATCTGTCAATCCGCCTGTCGCACTTCCACATCGTCTGTGAAAGGTGACAGAGCTATAGTCTTTGTCAGACCATGAGACATCCCGAAAACCGGTCTTCTCGTAAAATCGTCTGTAGAGTCCGAACGGTTTGGCCTAAAATAATATTATGACCCCTCTATGGAAAGATGAGACTCTCACAAACATGATGGTGTTACCTGCCTACTTCTGTCATTAGGTTCCCAACTGTTTGGGCTATGACCCTTTGGAAATATGACCCCTCTTTTCAAAGGTGAGACGCTCACGAACATGTACAGGTCGGTTGTTTTGCCCACAGGCCTCAAGACTCATCTGAAGGTTCCCTGGTACCAGTTGAATAAGTGAATGGAAGTATATAATGGAGACTGTTTAATGCCAAAAATATAGGGTTACATGTACATGTAAAAACAATAAATGTTTCCTGAACGTTCTTATATCTATCAGCTATAGGAGATACACTTCAGAACAAACATCCTTTTGATATTTTGTGACTATCATGAAAGTGATGACTGTTATTCATCAAATAATTATCTACTATGTTTAACTGTTATTAGATTAAATAAATCCTGTAACAAATAACTCTTGGAATTTGCGGCACCACGGGAAAATGTGTTTAACGAGTTACTGTATCCCGAATTAACTCAACGAAATAAAGATATAACAGTCACTAATGAATCATTTCCTCATATCAGTCTCATTCTGAACGTTGCAGACTTCGTGAATCAGCACAAACCCGAGTCTTACTAATCATTCCGTACCACACAAATTGATTTGATTATTTATTTACTAACAAACTCAATTATAACATAGGATACACACACACGGTATAGGTTATTGATTAGAAACTTAATACAACGACAAGTCCCAAGCAGACTAACACTATGATACTTGTTACACCAGATGTAGAGTTAAAGAGAGAGAGAGAAGCAACGCTTGGATACATTTGGGAACTACACTCACAGTAACCCTAATACCTTGCCCCGAACTGGCGCTCTTACGGGTAAGAAGTAATACATGTATTTACGTTCAGGGATCGTCGGGAATCTCTGTTGGACCCAGGCCTTCGTGGGTTCCGCTTGGTGAGGAGGGTTCAATTGAGCCTTATTTCGGGTGGCCTTCTCCTTCTTTCTCAGGTGTAAGTCTCCGATAGTCCACAAAAGGTCACAATGTCCTTCTTAGTTGTCTGTTTTTTTTAACTCTTTCTGGAAGAGTGGACTTCTGAGGACAGCTTGTCTGCCGTGTCGATGATCCCAGAGTTGTGATGAAAGCAGTGTGGTAGACGATGATATGAAGAGAATAACCGGAGGGTCCTACTTAAATTCACTTTCTTAGATACAGTACTTATAACAGATACTCCAACCATAACATTGATTGTTAAATGGTTTAGATTTCCACTGGTCTAAAGTCCATTGCTCGTGTTTCTTGGCCCATTGCTCATGTTTCTCATGTCTTTAAGAGCTTTGCACACCTGGATGGTACCATATTTGCACATTATTCTTTTAAAAAATTATTTAATCTCTGTCAAGTTAGTTGTTGATCAGTGCTAGACAGCCATTTTCAAGTCTTACCGTAGATGCTCATGTCGATTTTAGACAAAACTGTAATTAGGCCACTCAGGAACATTTAATGTCATCTTGGTGAGCAACTCCAGTGAATATTTGGCCTTGTGTTTTAGGTTATTGAAATGTGCTGAAATGTGAATTTGTCTCCCAAGTGTCTGGTGGAAAGCAGAACCATGTTTTCCTCTAGGATTTTGCCTGTGCTTTGCTCTATTCTGTTTCTTTTTATTTAAAAAACTCCCTAGTCATTGATGTTTACAAGCATACCCATAACATGATGCAGCCACCACCATGCTTGAAAGTATGAAGAGTGGTACTTAGTAATGTGTCGTGTTGGATTTGCCCAGAACACAACTCTTTGTATTAAGGACAAAAACATATTTTATTTCCCTTTTTTTTGCAGTATTACTTTAGTTCCTTATTGCAAACAGGATACATGTTTTAGTATGTTTTTATTCTGTTCAGACTTCCTTCTTTTCACTCTGTCATTTAGGTTAGTATTGTGGAGTAACTACCTTGTTGATCCATCCTCAGTTTTCTTCTATCACAGCCATTAAACTCTGTAACTGTTTTAAAATCCCCATTGGCCTCATGATAACATCCCTGAGTGGAAGGGCACCTATATCTTTGTAGTGACTGGGTGTATTGATACACCATCCAAAGTGTAATTAATAACTGCACCATACTTTACTTTGTTTGTTACTCATCTTCCAATAGGTGACCTTTGTGAAGCATTGGAAAACCTCCCTGGCCTTTGTTATTGAATCTGTGTTTGAAATTCACTGCCCGACTGAGGGACCTTACAGATAATTGTATGTGTGGGTTACAGAGATGAGGTAGTCATTCAAAAATCATGTTCAACACTATTACTGCACACAGAGTGTCCATTCGATTTTTTATGTTGCTTGTTTAGCAAATGTTTACTCATGAACTTATTTAGGCCATAACAGAAGAGTTGAATACTTATTGACTCAAGACATTTCAGCTTTTCATTTTTTCATAATTTGTAAACATTCAATAAAACATAATTCCACTTTGACATTATGGGGTGTCATGTGTAGGTAGATCAGTGACACAACATCTCAATTTCATCCATTTGAAATTGAGGCTTTAACACAACAAAATGTGGAAAAAGTCAAGGAGCGTGAATTAAATTCTGAAGGCACCTGGGTAATGACAGCTGGGTGAGGGGGCTGGCTGTGCCATGCTACTACAGCCAACACTAGCCAATAAAACATGTTACTGAAGAAAAGTATTACTCTTGCTTGTTTAAAAGTCTGTACTTTAATCCGATTGTCATTCATGTATCGATAAATATCATCACATTCATCATCACCTGAATGGACCTTAATCATTATCAGTTAGGTCTAGAGTGCTTCAAGCACAAATGTGGATACAGATTTAAAGGTTATCAGTTAAAGGGGCAATCTGCAGTTTGAAAGACAGAGTGGCTATCCCGCCACTAATTTGGTATACAGCTGAGGGGTGGGGCTAGAGAAATATTACCAACCGAACTCATGGATGGAGCTATGGATACAGGGACTGAACATCCATGCTATCAAGATGATATACTGAACAAAAATATGAGATTGTACTGAGTTACAGTTCAAATAAGGAAATCAGTAAGGTTGATGTGGAGGTCCTGGGCTGGCGTGGTTACACGTGGTCTGCGGTTGTGAAGCTGATTGGACGTACTGCCAAATTCTCTAAAACGATGTTGGAGGAAGCTTATGGTAGAGAAATGAACATTCAATTCTCTGGCAACAGCTCTGGTGGACAGTCCTGCAGTCAGCATGTCCATTGCACACTCCCTCAAAACATCTGTGGCATTGTGTTGTGTGACAAAACGGCACATTTTAAAGTGGCCTTTTATTGTTCCCAGCACAAGGTGCACCTGTGTAATGATCATGCTGTTTATTCAGCTTCTTGATATGCCACACCTGTCAGGTGGATGGATTATCTTGGCAAATGAGAAAAGCTCACTAACAGGGATGTAAACGAATTTGTGCAAAACAAATGAGAGAAATAAGCTTTTTGTGCGCATAGAACATTTCTGGGATTTGTTATTTCAGTTCATGAAACATGGGACCAACACTTTAATGTTCTGTTTATATTTTTGTTCAGTGTAGTTTTAACCACGTTTTGAGGATATACAGTGTTTGTTTATATTTGCATTGTTCACAAACAAAGGAGTAAAACAAGATCATATTCTTGGTTTCTGACAATTGAAGAAGGCATCTATCTATATGAGGCATCTATCTATAAGTTATATTTAAGCAATACGGCCTGAGGTGGTGTGGTATATGGCCAATATTACATGGCTATGGGCTGTTTTAAAGCACAACGCAACGAGGAGTTGCGTCATATACCACAGACCCGCCTTATTGGTATTATAAACTTCTTACCAATGTAATTAGAACAGTAAACAAGTATTTTTCTGTCATACCTGTGGTTTACGGTCTGATAAACAATGGCTTTCTGCCAATCAGCATTCAGTGCTCGAACCACCCGGTTTATAATCTTCAATAATCATTGGGTATATATAACTAATTTAAAAGTCTAAAAATAGATGTAGCAACTGTAAAATATCCCTTTAATATAATCCCTTTCTAAACTATGTTACACACAAATACATGAGTGTAAATCTCCCTGAAATCTCCGGTGTTTCTCCAGGGAGCCTATTCCACCTGACACAAGGACACGGACGAGTCCACCCAGCCTAGCCTAAACCCTGGATAGAGGGGCTCAGTGAACGTGGAGTGGAACGTGTGCAGGTGGGTCAGTGTGTTAGAGGAGACACTGTAGAAGGACAGAGTGCCGGCCGGCCAGTCCAGATACACTCCTACTCTGTTAGAGAGAGAGGGGGTGGTTATGCCAGTGCTCTTGTCGTTGTGCCAGGCTGTGTAACTGTCATTAGAGCAGTTCAGACTCCAGGACACAGCGTTTCGTCCCAACCAGCAGTCATGTCCCTCTCCTCTCCTGCTGATCCCTCTGTAAGATACTCCCATCAGGGCCCTCCCACTACACTCTGCCTCCCAATAGCAGCGCCCATCCAGACCTTCCCGACACAGCACCTGCCTCCAGTAGTCAAATCTCTCTGGGTGATCAGGAAACGGCTGCTCTTTCCCTCGCGTCACCTTCCTGTTCTCCTCAGACAGCGAGAGTTCTTTGTGTGCTGTGTTTGGGTCCAGTGTGAGTTCACAGGCATCTGTAAAAATTATGAAACTCATAGTAAAGTAACGCACGCATGCACACACACACACACACACACACACACACACACACACACACACACACACACACACACACACACACACACAAATGTACATACTCACATCTCTGTGGTCCTGGTCTGATCCTGAACTCAGCACAGCACTCCACACTGTCAGAGAGGCAGTAAAACAGGGCTGTGATTCACTCAATCCCAAACTGTTAATAGCCTTGTTTTCCAAATTCATTGTTACCTAAGTTTCTCAAGTTTACAGTGTGGATCTTCCAGTACAGCAGAGAGAAGCTTCACTCCCGAGTCTCCTGGGTAATTATAGCTCAAGTCCAGCTCTCTCAGGTGTGAGGGGTTGGAATTGAGAGAGGAGGCTAGCAAAGCACAGCCTTCCTCTGTGACACTACAAAGTGACAACCTTTAAACAAAAAGAGAACATCCTTTTACATTTAGCTGCCTCTAAAAGTGGTGAATATATATTATCAATATTAAAATGAATATTATTATTATATTATACATATATTACATGTATATACTATTACATGTATATACTCACCTTACAACCTGCAGTTTACAGTGCGGACTGCCCAGTCCTGCCGAGAGCAGCATGACTCCTGAATCCTGCAGGTTGTTGTCACTCAGGTCCAGCTCTCTCATGTGTGAAGAGTTTGAGCTGAGAGCTGAGGCCAACGCTTTACAGCATCTTTCTGTGAGTTTGCATCGCCTCAGTCTAGAATGAAAATATATAAAATGAATAGGGGACATACAAAACAAACAAACATCGATGCTTTCCTAAAATATACTAGACAATACAGATTTTACATTAATTGTGAAAAAAATGATCATGTTGTAAAACCACAGAAATGCTGACCTTAACGTTTCCAGTTTACACTGTGGACTTGCCAGTCCAGCAGAGAGAAGCTTCACTCCTGAATCCTGTAGGTCGTTGTGACTCAGGTCCAGCTCTCTCTGGTGTGAGGAGTGTGAGCTGAGTGCTGAGGCCAACGCTTCACAGCATCTCTCTGTGAGTTTGCATCGATTCAGTCTAGGAAATAGAACACATAAACACAAGTCTTTACCTGACTAAACAGACAGAGTGAGAAGAGTGTGTATGTCTGATGATTTCTGATGTTGTACTCACAGGGCTGTTCTGGAGGCTTTGACCACTGGCAGCAGTCTCAGAAGACCCTCCTCTGATCTGGAGTATTTCTTCAGCTCAAACTCATCCAGCTCCTCTTCTGAAGTCAGCAACACAAAGACCAGAGCTGACCACTGTGCAGGTGAGAGTTTGGCCCTAGAGAGAGTTCCTGAGCCCAGGTAGCTTTGGATCTCCTCCACTAGAGAATGGTCATGCAGTTCATTCAGACAGTGGAACAGATTGATGCATCTCTCTGGAGAGGGATTCTCCTTGATCTTCTCCTTCACGTACTTGACCGATTCCTTGTTGGTCTGTGATCTACTTGTTTTCTGAGTTAGCAAGCCTCGTAGGAGAATCTGATTGGACTCCAGTGAGAGGCCCAGAAGGAAGCGGAGGAACAGGTCCAGGTGTCCATTCTCACTCTGTAAGGCCTTGTCAACTGCTGCTTTGTAGAAGCTGGTTGAGGATGAATTTCCGAATGGAAAACGTCTCAGAAATGATTGCTGTTTGGCTAATAGATTCACGTTGTCGTTGATGAATGTGAGAAACACATACAGGGCAGCCAGAAACTCCTGAATACTGAGATGAACAAAGCAGAACACCTTTCCCTGGCATAAGGTCAGTTCCTCACTGAAGATCTCAGTACACACTCCTGAGTACACCGATGCCTGGCCGATGTGTATGCCACACTCTCTCAGGTCTTCCTCATAGAAGATCAGGTTGCCTTTCTCCAGTTGTTGGAAAGCCAGTTTTCCCAGGGACATGATGCTCTTTCTCATCCAGTCAGGGTCAGGTGTTCCTCTTCCCTGAAGCCTGAGATCCATGTCTTTCTCCTGAAAAGCAAGGAAGTGTGAGTACATCTGAGTCAGGGTCTTTGGCATCTCTCCACTCCCTGCTTTCTCCAGCTTTCTCTCCAGAACAATGGCTGAGATCCAACAGAAGACGGGAATGTGGCACATGATGTAGAGGCTTCTTGATGTCTTTATGTGTGTGATGATTCTGCTGGCCAGGTTCTCATCGCTGATTCTATTTCTGAAGTACTCTTCCTTCTGTGGGTCATTGAACCCTCTTACCTCTGTCACCTTGTCAACACACTCAGGAGGGATTTGATTGGCTGCTGCAGGTCGGGTGGTTACCCAAAGTTGAGCGGAGGGAAGCAGATTCCCCTTGATGAGGTTCGTTAGCAGCACATCCACTGAGGTTGACTCAGTTATTTTAAACAGAATGTCATTGTTCTGGAAGTCTAGAGGAAGTCGACACTCATCCAGACCATCAAAGACAAACAGCACCTGATAATTGTCGTAGTTTGATATCTCGGTTTCTTTTGTTTCCGTAAAAAAGCCATTGAGAAGTTCGATCAAACTGCATCTTTTCTTTCTGACCAAATTCAGCTCTCGAAATGAAAGAGGGAATATCAACTGGAGATTTTGATTGGCTTTTCCATCTGCCCAGTCCAGAATGAACTTCTGCACTGAGACGGTTTTCCCGATGCCAGCGACTCCCTTCGTCAGCACAGTTCTGATGGATTGATCAAGGAAGGGCTGAAAGATGTCGTTGCATTGGATTGGTGTTTCTTGTATGGCTGTTCTTCTGGATGCCGTCTCAATCTGTCTCACCTCATGTTCACTATTGACCTCAGTACTTCCAGCCTCTGTGATGTAGAGCTCTGTGTAGATCTGGTTGAGAAGTTTTCTGTTCCCGTGGCTGGCCAGTCCCTCAAACACACTGACGAACCTACTGTGCAGATTGTGTTTGAGTTTCTTTTGACAACTCTCGATTCGTTCATCTGGTAAAATAAACAAGGGACAAACACGGTATACAAAGGTTGATGTGAATGTTAAATAGACGGTTCTGTGGATTATCCTAAAAACTGAAACTGTTTAGAGACTGCAGTATAATAATGAAGACTAAGGGTTGTTTCATTTTAATCTCTGTAAACTACAGGATACTGGACAACGCTGCCATGTTGTGGTTCTTCTTACCAAGACAACTTCGGTTCCGAAGCGTTTCCTTGTTCTTTCCACTGCCGAACAACCATCTCTATACAGATCTACAGATCTACAGTAACACAGCCATACACCCCTTCTATCAGTATTACCATTGTCTTCTGTATTCACAGGTTCAGGTGGAAACATGGTAAAATGGGCAGGTGAAGCTTGAGATGGAACTATGGGATCTGGGGGTAAGGGGAGAGGGACAGAGAGTAGTTTTACACATTTACACAAGGTGATTTATTTTGAGAACTACAACATTCCGTCCAGTGTTTAGTATGTAGGTGACTTACCTTCGTCTAATGAGTTGACTCTGATGTTGAAGTGAACTGGACCCCCGATGTGGCAGCCGGAGAGCGAAGGGGCCACAACATGGCCGCCAGTCTGAGCTGTACAAGTGATGTAGACAGGAGAGTCTGGAACCCGAATTGAGGCAGCTGCTACCTCAACCTCAGCCTCTACAAATGGAGAGAGAGAACATTTGAGAGAATTAAAAATATATATTTCATACATAATATTTTATATAGTTTTCTGTCAACTCCAAGTGATTTTTTTCCCCTGTGTATTTGTTTTCTCAAGTAATACTAAGCAGTGTAGGTGTGAGTATGGTATATCCACCTTGCTGATCCACTGTTAACGTCTTGCTGAGGTCCTTCTGGTTCATCTTCCTCAGGATCTCCAGTGAGATCTTCATAGCTACATCGTGGCCGTAGGTGTTTACCATCGTATCCACGGTGTCCTGCCTGTCAGCGTTCTCCAGATGGCCCTTGGGGATAAGAGGAAAGCCATCTGGTACACTCTGAGCCAGGTACCAGTGAAATGTCTTCAGATCGTTTCCTACCAGCTCCTCTAGAATAGCCAGTAGCAGGTCAGGAACAGATGTCGCCATCTCAGGTCACCGAAAGTTACAGAAGGAATCGAATCAAACCAAAATCCTCCCTCAGACACTGACATGTTACAAATGTGAGCTTTGTGTGTAGACAGAGGTCATCTGCCAAACTATTTCTCGATCTAGCTTCCAAAATGTCTATCACTGCATTTTCCTCTCTCTCTCTCTCTCTCTCTCTCTCTGTCTCTCTGTCTCTCTGTCTCTCTGTCTCTCTGTCTCTCTGTCTCTCTGTCTCTCTGTCTCTCTCTCACTCTCTCTCTCTCTCTCGCTCTCTCTCTGTCTCTCTGTCTCTCTCTCTCTCTCATTTCTTTCTATCTTTTATAACTCTGTCATATAGTGCCAGCTAGTGAAGCAGCAGTTCAGTTTCCTGTGTGATCTGCTTTGTGGCATGCTGCACATCAAAACAGGAAGCTGTCTTTTCTGTGGTTTGATGTTTGGTTGGTGTCTGCACGCTGACACACAGTGATTTCATCACACTGGACCATGTCTTGTTAAAACATGAGTCTTCATGTCCTCACATGCACTCAGAGCCCCCTCTGACTTCTGGCTGCTCTGGCAGAATGGAGCACATCATGTGGTACTCGTACTCTGAGAGTACCTGAGGTTAGTGCAACTGTTGTAACCCCAAAAATGTCATTATTTGTGCACAATTCATTTTTATACAATTAAAGTGCTATTTGCGAGAGAAAATTACAAATGATGCATTTGCTCCATATTGTGGTTTGCACAAACACTGGTTGATAAGTGATGCTATTGTTACAAAAAGGATTTCTATATGGAATTCAAGACCACTGCACAGCACCTTTAAACGCACACACGCACGCACACAGACAACACTAACACACACGCATGTGCACGAGCACGCTCAGTTAGAGAAAATGGGAGAGGTCGTTTTGTGTTGACAGTTGAGTGTTTATTGTAAACAGACAGACAGACAGACAGACAGACGGACGGACGGACGGACGGACAGACAGACAGACACTCGTTATCTCTATCATCCGAGGATCTAAAAACACTGCAATGCTGTTGTAGGAATTAAATTCCTCTGTTTTAATACCCAATTAAAATTAAACACTCAGTCAATTCATAAGGATTTGTAAGACCCTTATTTTATAAAAATGGACAGAGCCCAGTCTTAAAGTCAAACAGCAGCTTTTATTCACGAGAGTACTGCTCCTTACACATTTTACCACAGGTTATAAACTGAAAATGACGTCATTAGTTTCAGTACCAAACCGTGCCATCTCAGCTCTAATACAAAGGCTGTATGGTTCTCACATCGTCTTCCCCTATTAAGATGATATATGACTTGAGCTCAGGACAGCTGGTGTAGATAAGCATTCTAGCCAGTCTGGCTATGAGTTCATTCATTTCTACCATGGTACAGACAGTCATTGTTCTCATTCTTGATTATATTTACACACATTATATTCAGTACTAGGATTAAAAAGAAAATTCATACATATACAGTAACATAATAGTATTCTGATTAGTACATATACAGTAACATAATAGTATTCTGATTAGTACATATACAGTAACATAACAGTATTCTGATTAGTCAGTCCTGATTGAAATGTATACATAATTAGTCATTATTAATACAAATTCCCTTAACAAATGCCATCACACGTCAGACACGAGGGGCAGTTTAGATAAATCTTAGGGGACAGAAAGTAGAGTACCACCAGCTCAGCTCACCTCAGGCGCTATGTAATCAGGCGTGCCATAGAATGTGGTTGTGGTGACTCCATTGATGATGCCCTCCTTACACATGCCAAAGTCTGCAAGCTTACAGTGGCCCTCTGCATCCAATAATATGTTATCGAACTTCAGATCCCTGAGAGAAAGG